>NC_044549.1:87297853-87603135 GCF_007565055.1 Rhinopithecus roxellana | reverse complement strand
AGACAAATTTAATCCTCTTTTTACAAACATAGCAGAGAAAACTCCCAGGGATAGAAAAGTCCTTGAATCTTCAACACGGCAAATTCTCTTATCCCCGCAGCATTTATAACCAAGAGTAAGTGACGGAGACCTCATAGAAGCATTTTATTAACGATTCGGTCATTCTCCCTTGAATGTGATGATGAAAGCTATTCATATGATGGCATTTCTTCTAAACAGCATAGATCTGTTGAGCAGAATCCTTACTACTGGTCCTAGTGCCCACAGGGTGCTGGACAACTTGTAGGTGGCACTGATCATTAACAACCTTGGCTGCTGCCTAAGGTACAACCCAGTTTGTCCTAGACAGTGAGGCTGCATGAGTCATGGTTTCACAACCACTGGGTTATGTCAGGTCCCACCATGCTCTCCAATATGACTGGTATGACACTGCCACAATCCACTCCTCTTCCCTGAACCTCTTGCTTAGGATGTAAATTAAGTGATTGGCTCTGAGAAGCTGCAATTGGGTCACTGTCGGGGGTGTTGGGGGATGACAGTCACAGGTAGTCACCTAGCTGCATTCTATTAGCCATGTATGGCTTTGCTGGGTAGGTGTCATGAGCTATAAAGGCTATAAATATATTGGTGCATTATTTCTGATGCCAGACACTCCTACTACTTGTAACTAAATGGTAGCTCCCCATGCACAGTGGAATTTACCTTTTGACTAGAGATGCTGCCAGTGCCATTCTCTCAATTGTGGTCACTCGCTACTCCCCTCTGAGATCTTTGGGTAATGAGGCTTCTAAAAGAACATAGGAGGCCAATGTTAGAGTAAGATATAGGCAAAGCAAAACACACATGTCAGAAGGCTATTAACAGAAAATACCAGGGAAGACAAGAAAGATAGGGCACAGGAACGCACCAATAATCCTGTTCTTTAAAAACCTGCACATGTCTGCATGCATGACTCAGGGATTTGATGTCCCAGCCTTTACAGAGATGACTAAGAATTCTGGGAAAGCTGAGAAGTTATACTTTGAAGACACTTCTGCAGATCTGTTCCCAGATCTGTATAATGAAATTTCTATAGTCACCTACTCACACTATCTATTAAATCCTAAAACAAACTACCCCTTAATGTCTTCACATGGCAGATATGCATTGGCCTGAAGTCTCTATTTCACTATCTCTTCCTGGCGGACAGAGTTATGCTTCATCCCCAGAGATGTCCACATCCTAATTCCTGGAACCCATGAGTTTGTTCATTATATGGCAAGGGAGAACTAGGTATATAGGTGGAGGTAAGATTGCTACTTAGCTCACTTTGAGATTGAGAGAATATTCTAGATGATGCAGCTGGACTCAGTGAAATAATACGGATTCCCTTAAGTGGAAAAGTGAGGCAGGAGAGAGTGTCTGAGTGATGCAAAGAGAGGAAGAATGAACCATCCATTGCTGGTTTTGATGACAAACAGGGGCCCATGAGCTAAGGAATGGAGCAGTCTCTAAAACTTGAGAAGGGCAAGAAAACAGATTCTCCTCTAGAGTGTGCAGACTGAAATACTGCCCTGCCAACATGTTGATTTAGCACAATGAGATCCATTTCAACTTCTAACCTCCAGTGAGGTAATACATTTACATCGTTTTAAGCCACTAAGGTTGTGGTGATTTGTTACAATAGTCATAGAAAACTAATACGCTCCTACTTCCACCTGTGAAAAATCTGCATTATAGTATCAATTTAACCTGGTGAGTTTTCTGGGCCAGAGACTAGAAGACTTTCAATAAGCCCTTTTATAGAGTTACAGGAAAGTGATATCTAAGAAACAGTCCCTTCTAGGCTCAACTCTTGTTCTGCTGTCCCACACACCCTAGTCCTATAGCTACACTAGACTGCACTTTTGTGACCAAGTCATGTGTTGTCACACTCGGTATCTCCATGCATGCTGCAGTCTGCCTGGAAGGCTCTCCTCACACACCTGCCCCAGCAGTTACCTGTCTGTGCCCAGCAATCTTCTATTCGCTCTTGAAGGCCCAATTCAAACACCACCTCCTACTATATTCGCCATTTTTCATCCTGGAAAAAAATTAACTTTTCTTTCCTCTATGGCATGATACTAATTCAAAGTATACGTCATCCATTTGCTTCACTTGGATGTAGCAACTGCCTTTGGTGTGGTTGGTTTGACTGGGTTTGGTCTGATTTCCTTTCCTTTACTGCATAGTGGGATGGCATGTATCACCCCTCCCTCTTGCGGAAGGTTTAGACATTAAGCCTTCCCTGACCTAGATAAGAGGAAATGAGTTTTTCTGTTACTAAAGATTCTGGCTTTGAGTTAAATAGGTCTGTTGTAAATAAGATGAAAGGAGGATTTGAAGAGAAACCACCGCTGCCTGCAAGAAATGCTGCCTGAAAGAAACAAGGCGGGAGATGAGATTTCCCCAAAACTGAGGAGACTGGAAGAGAAAGAGAAGTTAACGGAGCCACTTGAACGGAGTTGTCCTGTAAGGGAGTGGGTGTGTTGCCCTGGTTTGTGCCTCTTCCGTAAGATTTCAGAGCCTGCCTGGAGAGAACAGGCCTGGTCTCCATCACCCACCTAGGGAAACTTGCATTAGCATCGTGTGTTATCTGCCCTCAAGAGTGATAGTTCCATGCCATCACACTTTGTTTAGTCCTCTCCTGATGACCTTACGTAAACAATCTGTTGTAAATTGCATGATGTCCCCCCAACTCCAAGATAAGTTGAAATCTTAAGCCCCAGGACCTGTGAATGTGATCTTACTTGGAAATAGGGTCTTTACAGAGGTAATCAAGATGGGTCTTTAGAGACAGACAGAGAACACTGTGTGATGACAGGCAGGACTGCAAAGGTACAGGTGCAAGCCCAGGAACACCAAGGGTCTCTGGCCATCCCAGAAAGCTGACCCTCCCTCAAGGAACCAGCATGGTTTACTCCTTGAATTTAGACTTTTAACTTCCAGAACTGTAAGGAAATAAACTTCCATTGTTGTAAGCTACCAGTGTGTGGTACTTTGTTACTGCAGTCCTAGAAGACTCACACAGTGAGTGCCCCTTATGTTGGGGCACAGAAAATGATGCCCCCACATAAGGCACCTGGGCATGCTAAATGCCTTTGAAAATTGAAAGGCTTTAAGAAATTTAAGAAATAAGCCTCAGAACCAAGTCTCTTTCTGACCTATTCCCCTCTACCTGACTCTCTGATCTTTCCAGAAGCATCAGGAGGGACTCTCTGGAATTCTTTTTATCTGACCAGCAAAGCTTCTTTCCAAAGGAAATGCAATTGTCTTAAGATCTCTTCCCTTGGGATCTCATCAAATAACCAGGAAAGATCAATCACTAGAGAAGAGACTAGGATTAGTCATCACCATGCCCAGACAGACTTTTCATTTATTTTTCTGAGGGCAACTACAAGAGATGACCTGGAGGACTCTATCTCCATAATGAGACAACTTTTGCTCCTATGGGACTCCACCCTTCACCTTCCCATGATATCTGCCTCCCACCTCCCATGTTCATCCATTCTCTCTCATTACTTACTGCCCCTAAAAGAATTTTCTATACTCTCCATCTCCACTCTCCCCTATGAAAAAGGGTATATAAGCTACCTTCTAAAATACACTGGGTTATTGTATATTTACTCTGACCGCTCCCTCCATGTACATTAATACATTTTGTATGCTTTTTCTCCTATTAATCTGCCTTTTGCCAGCGGATTTTTCAGCAAACCTTCATAGGACAAAGGGGAAGTTTTCCTTCACCCCTACAACGGAGACCAAGAAGACCCCCGTTTTTGATGCCCTGGCTATAAGAGGACCATCATGGGCTCAAGACACTTTTGCTTTCATGGGCCTCTTCTTCCATAAAAAAAGTTAAAAATTACATTTTACAGTTGCATTTACAATGCATTTACAAAAGTATAAATATAAGAATGTACATATTAATATCTATATTTAAACATTTTATCGAAACTAAAAGATCAGGTTTTTGCTGATTTTAAAAGAAATTAAAATATTTTGAGGGGTGCTAGAAGTACTGTAGGCTGTACGTAGGGGGCCTCTATACCCTATGAGTTAGTCAGTACTGGCTGCTACTGAGGCAGAAAGACTGAAGGTCCCTGAGGTGGATATACATAGGCACTATATGGAGATACCATTGACCACTAGGGTGTGTGTGTGTGTGTGTGTGTGTGTGTGTATATATATTTATATATATATTTTTTTTTTCTGAAACAGAGTCTCACTCTGTCACTTAGCTGGGGTGCAGTGGCACAATCTCAGCTCACTGCAACCTCCAACTCCCAGGCTCAAGCAATCATACCAGCTCAGCTCCTGAGTAGCTGGAACTACAGGTGCGCACCACCACACCCAGTTAATTTTTGTATTTTTTGTAGAGACTGGGTATCACCATGTTGTACAGGCTAGTCTCAAACTCCTGGACTCAAGCAATTCTCCCAACTCAGCTCCCACAGTGCTGGCATTATAGGTGTGAGCCACTGTCCCCGGCCTAGAGTGCATATATTTTTGTATGTCTATTTTATAGTCTTCTTTTATATCATCTTTTGTTGATTATGCAGTTCATACTGGGTGTAACTTATTTCTATATGAAAAAGCCCTTAGTAACGCATTAGACAACACTTTCACACTAAGTGTCAAGCGGTGCTATGTGCTACTGAAATAATAAATGCCATAAATCTTACTTTATATGAATTGCTCAGTAGCTAAGCAGAGTCTTGTACATAGTAAACATTCGGAAAATGTCAGATAAATAAGCAAATGCATAAATGGAGCATGAATAAATATTCCTAATTTATAGACAAGATCATTAATAATTCAATAAATGGTCACTGCTAACCATATTAAGAAGCAAAGATAAGACTACTACACAATTTAAAAACTACTTTTTATTAGTATCGTTTTTAAGGCCAGGTTTGCTCTAAGATATTCTAGGTAGGGTTTACCTCTTTAGTCCATTCATCACAAATGTTCTTTTCCCAAGTGAGTCCTGGGCGAACTGAGATGTGAAAATTATGAACCACAGTTTGTAGATGTTCAGTTTCACAGTCCTCTAGCAATTACACATAAGTGACCTTTTCTAGGTGAGGAAAGCACTTAAATCCCTCGAAGTCCAGTATAATTTAAAGTTCTTTCACGTAACCTTCTCTTCCATGTATTAAGTGGACAGTATGAGCAAGTTACATCTTTTCTCACCCTAGGGCAGGGTGAGGGGAGGGTATAGAATCAATTCAAATCAATTGTTTCTGCTCCATTAAGATTAAAGGGTTCTACTGCATATACAGGATCACATACTTGAGTCAGTTGAACAATTACTGCATTTATATATGTTGCCTGAATGTCACTGGGAACACACAAGGGAAATAAAGGCTTGATCAATTTAAGGCGCATCATTTGCTGGGGAGGAGAGAGAAAGTATATTTAATAGCACAAAAGTAATAAAGTATCATGAATCATTAAAAATAATGTGTATAGGCCGGGCGCGGTGGCTCAAGCCTGTAATCCCAGCACTTTGGGAGGCCGAGACGGGCGGATCATGAGGTCAGCAGATCGAGACCATCCTGGCTAACACGGTGAAACCCCGTCTCTACTAAAAAATACAAAAAAAATACTAGCCGGGCGAGGTGGCGGGCGTCTGTAGTCCCAGCTACTCGGGAGGCTGAGGCAGGAGAATGGCGTGAACCCAGGAGGCGGAGCTTGCAGTGAGCTGAGATCCGGCCACTGCACTCCAGCCCGGGCGACAGAGCGAGACTCCATCTCAAAAAAAAATAAAAAATAAAAAATAAAAAAATAATGTGTATAGGAAACATCATCTGTCAGAGTTTATTAAGGTGATCTAACTTCTTTGCATGTATTATATTAAAAACGGATTTGGCCTACTTCCTTCCTAAGAGACCCTATGTACAGTCATAGTTAGGGATGTCTCCTCAACTGTTTTACGTTATGTAACTTGACTGTCATCAAGCTGACTTATAACTACATTCTGTCAACTGGACTGAGCATTCTTAAGACAAGAGATTGCATCTTATTTTATAATGAATTGCACAGTATCTAAGCAGAAGACTGTGCATGGCAGGCACTCTAAAAAATTTTAATAAATGCATAAATGAATCACAAGTTAAAATTGCAAATATACATATTACTAAGATGATATTTATAATGTTGTAGTCACCCTATAAAAGGCGGTCTTCTGCAACAGATTTTGCAATTACATTCCTTTGAATTGTGGAATTCAATCTTTATTAAGTACACTAATTGTGTGGGTACCTTGTATAAAATTAAGACTCCCAGATTCTCAAACATTATGTCAGTAGGTATGGGTTGGACTCCAGGAATCTGCATTTTAACAAAGAAGCCCAATGTTTGATGAACGATTGAGAAACACTGCTCTAAATAGCATGTTCTGCTATTGTGCATTTGATTGAACAACTGGGTTATGATTTACCTTTTCACGGCTATAAAAATCCCCCATGCTCTGCCTATTTGTCCCTCTCTCCCCTCTAACTCTAAACAATCCTTGATCTTTTTACTGTCTCCATAGCGTTGCCTTTTCCAGAATGTCACATAGTTGGAATCATACAGTATACAGCCCTTTCGGATTGGCTTCTTTTGCTTAGTCATATGCATTTTCATCCCACCTTTTAATGTAGTATCCTACAGGGCATTGGGAGATTTGCACATTCTTTTAGAAAAAAATCTATTTTGGCTAGGCTCAGAGGCTCATGCCTGTAATCCCAGCACTTTGGGATACTGAGGCGGGAGGATCATGAGGTCAAGATATTGAGACAATCCTGGCTCATACTGTGAAACCCATCTCTACTAAAAAACAAATACAAAAATTAGCTGGATGTGGCAGCATGTGCCTGTAGTCCCAGCTACTCATGAGACTGAGGCAGAAGAATTGCTTGAACCTGGAAAGCGGAGGTTGCAGTGAGCCAAGATGACGCCACTGCACTCAGACTGGGTGACAGAGTGCGACTCCATCTCAAAAAAAAAAAAAAAAAATATATATATATATATATATATATATATATAAAATAATATATAGAGAGAGCAAATAATGATCACCAGAGCATCTTAAAAAAACAACTTAATTGAATAAATTACGGTGTAGTGGAGTGCTTCTGAAACATCGGTGTACATATGAATCACTAGGGATCTTGTTAAAATGCAGATTCTCACCCTGTAAATCTGAGGTAGGCCTGTGACTCTACATTTTGATGCTGATGCTGCTAGTCCACAGAAAACACTTTGAACTGCATAACGATAATATACCACATCTCTTCCCAAATTCTGATACACAAGTCTTACAAGGTATATCTCGCCGAAAGTATCCCTTGAACAAATAAACATTTTCAAGACTACATGTTACAGTTCACCCTTGCAAATCTCCCAATGCCCTATAGGATAATATATTAAAAGGTAGGAAGAAAATGCATATGACTAAGTGAAAGAAGCTAATCTGAAAGGGCTGTATACTGTATGATTCCAACTGTATGACATTCTGGAAAAGGCAACGCTACGAAGACAGTAAAAAGATCAAGGATTGCTTGGAGTTAGAGGAGAGAGAGGGATGAATAGGCAGAGCATGGGGGATTTTTATAGCAGTGAAAATACTCTGTATGAGACTACAATGGCAGACACATCATCATGCATTTGTCCAAACCCATAGAATGTATGACACCAAGAGCGAACCCCAACATAAAGTACTGACTTTGGGTGATAACGGTTTGTCGACACAGGTTCATCCATTGTGCGACTCTGATGGGGGATGATGATAGTGGGGGAGGCTGTACATGTGTTTTGCTGAGAAACCAAATTGCTCTCAAAAGTAAAGTCTTCAAAAAAATTGTGACAACTCATGCAATAAAGAAACTATACATTTTCACAAACAAAACTTTTTTTTTTTTTTTTCCTGAGATGGAGTCTCCCTCTGGGGAGGGAGGCTGGAGTGCAGTGGCACAGTCTCAGCTCACTGCAACCTCCGCCTCCAGGATTCAAGCAATTCTCCCGCCTCAGCCTACCAAGTAGCTGGGATTACAGGCATGCGCCATGACGCCTTGCTAATTTTTGTTATTTTTAGTAGAGACAGGGTTTCACCATATTGGCCACGCTGGTCTTGAACTTCTGACCTCAAGTGATCCACCAGCCTCGGCCTCCCAAAGTGCTAAGATTATAGGCGTGAGACACCGCGCCTGGCCCACAAAACTTACTTTTTAAGCAACGCTATTAGCTTCCTAGAGAATTGGCATTGCCTAGTATATAGGACATCTCTTGTGCTACTCAGATCCTCACAGTTCCACTCCTATTCCAGTCACTGCGGCAGCAAGTATTTCCTCTTTGCTCTGACTGGCTTTCCTCAGGTGCATGTTAACAGCTCCGAGATTTGTGGCTGCACCATTTCCCCACTCACTTCCTACCCTCAGACTTCTTTGATGCCCCCTACAAGGGACCCCCATGGGACTTGCTTGGTCCTTAGAATGAGCAACCAAAAAGTGCAGTATGGGGCAGTTAGGGCCGTGAGGCCACCTTTGCACAAAGGGTGACAGATAAAAGGTTTCTCTGTTCATCCCTAGGTATGTTCTCAGACATACTTATGAAGGTTCCATGGGGTCAAACACCAGACACCTGCAGGTGTGGACAATGTGACAACACATCTCTGCCCACTTCTCTGTAATTCTACTCTTCATTCCAAATCTCTGGAATCACTTCCAAAGTAAACTGGCATGAAATGGGCTAGTCTGAATTTAATCGTGCTGTAAACAAAGCATTCACCAGATTTCAAAGACTTCATATGAATAAAAGAATGTAAATACAGTACTTCTTAATATTTGTTATATTGAACACATGTTAAATATAAGGATATATTCAAATAAAATGTACTATTAAAATTAAAATTTCACCTGTTTCTTGGTATCTTTTTTCTTACCATGGTTACTAGAAATTTAAAATTAGATCAATGGTTCACATTTCTATTGGATAGTGTTTTCTTCAACTTTATGGAATAGCATACATTCTTGCAATAAATTATCTTTCCCTTTTATTTGGCTTACAAGGAATTAGGTGCTTGGAACTAAAGGACCTAACCAGTAAGTCTACCAGGACAATAGGTAACAGGTGATTATATATATATAATGTCTCATTTTATCTTCAATATGCTCATTCAGTTAACATTAACTGAGAAATCAAGAAGTACAAACCATAGCTCACAGTAATTCTCTAGGTCAGTGGTTCTCAACTCCAGTTGTAAATAAGAGCCATATGGGCAGCTTTTTAAAAGCTTGTGAGGATGGGGCTTCACTGCGTACCATGAAATCAGGATCTCTAGGGGGTTAGGCCCAGGTGTCAGTATAGTTTAAGACCTTCCCAGGTGATAATAATGTACAGCAGGTGGAAAATTATTAGCACCTCTTATCGACATCAGAGTTGGGAAAATATATCTATTAATGAAAAATGATTGCCATAGCATTAATTTTTACATACTTGCTGTCGAGCGTCTACGACTATAAACTTTACCTCAGTTTCTGCATTATTCTGTTCAATACTGATTAGGAAAATTGACTCGCTTGCCCAGCTCATAGCTTAATGATATTCTGTCAGTTTTAACAACAAAACTTGTTTTCTTCTGCATGTGGAGAAGACAACTTTTCCCAAATCTCTGTCTTTGTGGCCCAGCTTAGTTGCTTATTAGTATAATTATTAAAAGCACAATATAAAACCGTTTCCTTTTTAAAATCTGACTGGTTCTTAATTTTGTTGAAAATTGTCAGGAAAGGGAGGTATGGAAACACCAGCAATCTCACTATATGAATGAGCCCAAAGTTCCCTTGTCTTTTATGTGCATAGCTTGCACGTGGTTATTCAATGTACAGAATTTAGAATTATTCTATGACTGGAAGGCTCGTTAGAGACAGCAATAGCATGTTTCATTAGAGCAATGGATCCCAGGTTTTAAGTGCCTCTGAATCAGCTGGGGCTCATGTTAAAATACAGACTCTGCTTCAACAGGCCTGGAGTGTGACCTAAGTCTATTTTCCCTCCAGGCTCCCAGGTGATGCTCATGCTACCAGCCCCAAACAACAAATTAAGGAGCAAGGGTTTAAAACTGAACTGTAAAATGAAATTACAATTGCCAGAGTCTAGATTCTGTCGCCACCAGTGGGTGATGTTGGGCAAGTTAATCTCCTTAGGTCTCAGTTTTTTTGTCTCTAAAACAATACCATAGTGGCCATGATGAGGATTAAAATGAATACTTCATATATTGTACTTCAAATGTTGGTGTTATAGCATATGTTTAATAAAGGTGGTTTTATTTTATTATTACTACTATCATGGACACGTTTAATCCTCTACCTTTAAAACGAGCCCAACTGTTCCATAGACTCAATCTTGACAGTGTTTTAAATAAACAAGAAAATGACCCTTCATAATCTTACAATTTGCAACTTACACTCGCCTTATCTGAGCTCCTTCCTCAGGCAAGGAGCTGCTGAAACTCACCAGATCACAGCACACAGACAGCAAGAGGCAGACCCCTCATCCATCATGATTGCTTCCTCAATTTCTGTCTTCCCCGCACGCAGCTACATCCCTTCCCTAGTTATATAAACCGCAAAATTCAGTCAGCTGGGAAAGATGGATTTGAAACTGATCTCCTGTCTCTGTGTGTGACTTCACCCGAATAAAAAGCCTTCTTCTCTGGCAATACTTATTGTCTCAGTAATTAGTTTTCTGTGTAGTGAGCAAGGGAAACTAGACAGGCCTCCTGGTGTTTTGTTAACACTTTTTCAGTTGTCAAAAATGTGACCCAAAGACAGAAAATAACTTACCTAAGGCCATGCGTTTAGCTAATAGAGCTAGCCAGGATTTTAGTCCAGGTTTCAAAACCCTTAATAAACTGCGTATTCCTCTACGGTAGCATTCCATTTACAGCAAAATAACTTTGGACAATTCTTTACTGTAGTCTTTGTTGTACTTTGTGGTAATTATTACCTGTGGTGTTTTAAAATATATCAAAAAATCCTTTAGAACTCCCTTCAAAGGGTGTAGCCTGACTACCCTCCCATTGAGGGTAGGCTGGAATTAGTGACTCATTTCTAATGAACACAGAAAGGTAGGAGTAACGATGCATGACTTCTGAGACTCAGTCATCAAAGGCACTCTGGCCTCCTTGCTCTCTTACATTACTTACAATGGGAGAAGCCATGTTGTAAGGACACTCAAGTATGCCTATGCAGCGGTTCACCTGTCAAAGAACAGCTGGCAGGGAAAGGGTGCTTTCTGCCAGGAGCCACAAGAAAGAGGAATGTTGGCAATGTATTCTCTTGCTCTACTCAAGCCTGAAAATCACGGCAACCCTAGCAGACATCTCAACTGCCACCTGATGAACCTTAAGCCAGAACCAGCTAGTTAAGCTTCTCCTAATTTCTTGCCTGTAGAAACTGAGACAGTAAGTTTTCATTGTTTTAAGCTGCTAATTTTTGCGTTAATTTGTTATGCAGCAAGAGATGACTAGTGTGTTATTTACTTATCTCTGTAACTCCAAAAGATTGAAAGCACAACATCTGTCATAGCATGTATTAATCCATTTACTCATTAAATTACTCATTCACTCTCACATTCATTCATCTACCCATCAAGTATCTATTGATATCCTACTGTTTCCGGAGTTGGTTCCTTCCGGTATGCTCTTGGTCTCGCTGAGTTCAAGAATGAAGCCATGGACCTTCACTGTCAGCGTTACAGCTCTTAAAGGTGGCAGGGACCCAAACAGTGAGCAGCAGCAAGATTTAACTATGAAAGAACAAAGCTTCCACCACTTACGAAACAGATCCAAGCAGGGTGTCACTGCTGACTGTTGTGGGAGTGGGGGCAGCTTTTATTCCCTTGTTTGTCCCCACCCACATCCTGCTGGTTGGTCCATTTTACAGTGCACTGATTGGTCCATTTTACAAAGCATTGATTGGTCCATTTTACAGAGTGCTGATTGGTCCATTCTACAGAGTGCTGATTGGTCCACTTTACAAACCTCTAGCTAGCCATTGAGTGCTGATTGGTGCATTTTTACAGAGTACTGATTGGTGCATTTTACAAACCTCTAGCTAGCCACAGAGCACTGATTGGTGCGTTTTACAATCCTAGCTACAGAGGTGATTGGTGCATTTTACAATCCTCTTGTGAGACAGAAAAGTTCTCCAAGTCCCCACCCGACCCAGAAGTTCAGCTGGCTTCACCTCTCACTACAATATCTCAGCTGATGCTTCTAGATGTTGGGGATACAATGGTGAAACATGATACAGTCTCTATTCTTAAGAAATTTACAATCAAGGAGACAAATACATAGTCAATAAATGACAAATGACTTGAGGCAGAACACAGTAAATACAGTGAAATCTTAGTTATTATTATTTTCAAAATATGCTAATTTTGGCCAGGTGCAGTGGCTTACATCTGTAATCCCAGCACTTTGGGAAGCTGAGGTGGGCAAATCACTTGAGGCCAGGAGTTCAAGACCAGCCTACTAAAAACACAAAATTAGCCGAGTATGGTGGTGCACATCTGTAATCCCAGCTACTCTCTGAGGCCGAGGCAGAAGAATCCCTTGAACTCTGGAGGCAGAGGTTGCAGTGAGCTGATATTGCACCACTGAACTTTGGCCTGGGTGACAGAGTAAAACTCTGTCTCAAAAAATTATTAAAAAATAAATGAATAAATAAATAAAATATTACTAATTTTGCTGATTTAATGCCACTGAATCAAACTTTGCCTACTCCCCCCCGGGCTCAAAGCAAGAAAGTCTAGGGTAGAGTCATAAGCTTGTGATGATGCTGTCCAGAGACATTTGTTTTGGTTTGGCTTTTCATTCCCTAGTAAATTAACAGACAATGATCATCAGTAGAGGTAACATTACTTTAAGACAGGTATCCACAGCCCACATGCATCCAGATAGAAGTATACAAAAGCACTGACAGCTGTACACATATTCTTGCCCCCCACCAAAAAATCTACCAGAATTAATTAAGCCTTTATATCTAATTGTTTTTATATATTGCAAATCAAGGGAGGGGCAGATACGTCAGCTAACACTAGAAGAAGCAAAATCCAAATTGTGAAAATACATACACAAAATGATGCAGATTCTTTAACAAATTAATTACCAAAAAAAAGAGAAATAGATGAGAAAACATAGGACATACTAATAGATTAAAAATAAAAGACCCAAAAGATATAGCAAACAATTGCAATTGCTTTTATTTGAATTTTTTAAAAAATTGTAAGAGATAGGGCTCTCACTATTTTGCTCAGGCTAGACTGGAAGAACTCCTAGGCTCAAGCAATCCTCTTGCTTCAGCCTCCTGAGTCGCTGGACCTGCAGGCACTCACAGGCATGCACCACCACACTAGTTTATTTGGATCTTAATTCAAACAAACTCATATAAGAGAGAGGATAAAGGGAGAAATAGATATCTACTTAAAGAAAATTATGAAAGCATTAAGAAAATGTAAACATTGACTAAAAATTTAATAATTAAAAAATGCAGTGTTTTGATTGTTTTTTCATGAAGAGAGTCTCTGACATTTAGAGAAATCTACTGAAATTATTATGGATAAAATAATATGATATCTGGAGTTTGCTTCAAAATAATCAAGGCAGAGGAGAGGAGGGAGACAGGAAAAACCACGAGTTAACAAGTTTTGAAGCTGGGTGATGAGGGATGGGGAGAAAAAATATTTTTTCTTACACCCTTACCTCATGGCTAAGGTCCTTATAAAAAATGACAGATTAACAAGAGAAGAGCATACACAGTTGCTTTTTGAAATATAATTTTGACATGTCACAGGGGCCTTTGTAAGGACATTTATTTAAGTTTCTTTTTCTTACTGTTTCCGAACATTTTTTTGTAATGGTAGGGTTGATAAAGAATGGATTGTCATCCAGAAATATGGTAGGGCAAAAGAGGTGTGGTCTAATGGTAAAAAACTGGGGGTTGTCAGGAAGGTCAGGTGCCATTGCTCATACCTGTAATCCCAATGTTTTGGAAGGAAGACGCGGGAAAATTGCTCAAAGCCAGAAGTTCAAGACTAGCCTGGACAACATACAGAGACTCTGTCCCTACAAAAAATAACAAATTAACTGGGTATGGTGATGTGCACCTGCAGTCCTAGTTACTCAAGGGGCTGAGATAGGATGATCACTTGAGCCCAGAAGGTTGAGGCTGCAGTAAGCTTTGATAGTCACACTGCACTCCACCTGGGTGAGAGAGTGAGCACCTGTCTCAGTAAACAAACACACAAATAAACTGGGGAAACTTAGCAAGGCCTGTTTGCTCAGATTCTTCTTTGTCTGTGTCTCTGTATCTTTGGAGCTAAGGACATTCCTTTTCTCTGGGAAGGCACCTCTTACTTAATAGGAGTCCTATGGTCCTCCAGGGAAAGGTCAGAAAAGTCTTCCTAGTTTCTAGGACCTCTTCAGGGGACAAGGATGGGGGAAAGTCAGAAAGGCCTTCCTGCTTTTGCTTTTTTCTCAAATAGTTTCAGTTTAAAATATTAAATATGTCAATGAGGGCTATTTTGGGGTAGGGTTTCCTGAGCCCCATCATAGGTATATGAGGTTTCATTGAACACTGTTTTCTGCTTTTAAATATGTTTGAAATTCTAAAGAACAGTTTTTAAAAGTCGAAGAGTTTACATAATTGAAAAAAGATTTCCAGGTTTTCAAATGCACTTTAAAAACCAAAGTATCAGGGAAGGATTTGGAGCTGAGAGCCAAGATTGTCTCCTTCGGATAAACCATGCTGTCTTGAGTGAACTAGCATCCTCACTCCTTCCTATCCTCTTTACTTGGCTGGTGTCACTTATGTACAGGATTCTCCTGGGCACTCAATACATTTGATCTCTAGGGAAACAGACTTTTCCCAAGTACCAACTAGAAAACCAAGAATCAGGGTACTCTAGTGACAGGGAAAGAAAATGGAGCCCAAGAAACAGCTCAAAGGCAGGGTTAATCTGATTCAGCAGTTTAACCTCTTTCTGAGGTTAATTCCAAAGCTTATTTTATTTTAGAAGAACGTTCTCTTCTAGGAACCTTCATTTGCAAGACAAAGAACAGAATAAAAATGAACCACCTAAACCCAAATGGCTGATTTGCTATTTCCTAAGGCTTTTGTGGGAGCTCAAATATAAAATGATACCTTTCCCACTGTTTCTATTACAAATTCACTTAACATTTTAAAATCTCTTTTTAATCCTTCAAGACTGAAAAAAAAAAGACTTCCATTATCATACACATGGCTCTCAGTATAGGTAACTCTGCCTCTTTCTGTTCCCAGGTTTGCTTTCAATTGTTAGTCAATTATACGAATAAGTTCTTGGTGTTATTAAATGGATTCCATTTCAGATAAAACAGATTTTGTACTGCTAAAACCACTGGCATTGAGTGATAGCTATGTAAATGAAAAATAGTAGATAATTACTCTGGCTCTGTTCTCTGCATTAAACTGAGCATAAAAAATGCATGCAAAGAATAAAAATGGCCCCCACAATCGTCTCCTGATGGTAAGATACCACCAAAGACATAAAACGCTCATTTAAAGTTAAGGCATTTGGTGAAACATGAGCATATAAACTTAAAAATGTTATTAAAAATAAAAGTTGGCATTAAGAACATCAAGGCAGAGATTTACCAATTCACTAACGGTAATAAAGGTTATTTTCTTTTATTTACAGAGAGCTCTTCTACATATAAAGTTTCAATTTATGTCTACATTAATAATATTGATTGTCATTATTATTGGTAACATTAATGTATGTGCCAGGTGCCATTCTGATGTGTATATGAGTCAGCTCATTTAATTTACATAACAATTTTTAAAATTAGTTATGATTTTTGTCCCCTGTCCCCTAGCATTTTTGTCAGGTAAGAGATCAAAGGCTATGAGAGGACAAAACCTTCATATGTTGTAGAGTTAGCCAGGAGGGGAACCAGGATACAAACCTAAGCATTCTGACTCTAGCGTCTTGGCCTGGATCCACTGTTTCTCAAGCTAGCTCTCAACTCATGCACTTTGAGGGAACTGGAAGTCCCTACTCTTCCCCCTGACTCTGCTTCTGCAATTCTTTTCCGGACTGGTCAATGCTACAGGAGAAAAAAGCTTTGTTTGCTTTTTTCCCATTTTCTGGCAGTTCCATGGTATCAAGTTATCCCTGATCTTGTCCAGAAAGTTTACCACAAAAGGGACTGAAACTTGGAGGATGGTTTCTACACTCTGGCTCTCCACCCCATGCTGCAAGTGACAAAAATCCTCTCCTGGACCAAATCCTCATCGGCCTCCTCTGAACACTCATCTCAACTAACCCCTGATTTTTAGGTTTCTGTGTTTGTCTCTAACTTATCCTACTTAAGCAAAAATCCTGCTAAATCAGTTTAGCCTTGATCTCCCATCTTCTATGTCTTATGAGCCTCAGTAATTCACTGGGTTGTTTATCTTTCACTGTCCCCAGGCAATGTCTGATCACCTTGGACTTGCCTTCAGCAAGAATCCTATTAGATCAGTTTAGCCAGAATCTCCCCCTCCCCCTCTTATTTTTAGAGAGAGGGAGTCTCTCTCTAAAAGGAGACTGGAGTGCAGTAGTGTGATCTCGGTTCACTGCAACCTCTGCCTCCCGGGTTCAAGCAATTCTTGTGCCCCGGCTTCCTGAGTAGCTGGGACTACAGGTACACGCTGGATGCCTGGCTAATTTGTTTTTGTTTTTTGTTTTTTTTTGTAGTTTTAGTAGACATGGGGTTTCACCACGTTGCCCAGGCTGGGTTCCAACTCCAGAGCTCAGGCAATCCGCCCGCTTTGGCCTCCCAAAGTGCTAGGATGACAGGCGTGAGCCACCATGCCCGTTCTGAGCCACTGGCCAGGCCCAGAATCTCCCTTTATCTGTGATGTTTCCTTTTAGTAATTTTCTATCTACTGGCCCACACTCTGCTCCTTAGCTGCACATTTCCAGCTTTCTTGTTAATACCTGTAATATATTAACAGGTCTGAGTTTGAAGGTATAGCTGAAAAGCCAATTGTTATTAATGCCCAATTTAAGGAAAAGGTTGCTTTTGATAAAGATCAAAGTTGCTAAATGTACTTCAGAGTATCTTCTTGGGTCTTAACATTTTGGAGTCTGATTTGAGAATCTGTGAAAGAAACTCACCCACTACAATGTATTGCACTCAATTCCAGGGCTTTCTCAGACTCCCAAAGCCCATCTCAAGGATCTCCTGGAGGCTAACGGACCCTCGTTAAGGTCTCTTTCTGTGATAACTATCCAATAGACAAGCATCCGAAAGGTGACAGCTATTTCCAACAACTGAAGGCAGGCGGTGCGCACAGAATCAGACAAATAAAACTGTATGTTGACCTGGGCCCTTAACAACCTTCCTCCCTCCTGGCTCTCCTCCAAATCCATTATGTTTGTTAATCTGAATTTCATAGGAGTAGGACTTTCTATCTATATGTTGAAAGAGTCCCCCAGAAATGGAAGAACCACTGGTCTACTTTATATCATAGCCTTATCATTTTTTAGATACATAAAAAATGGATAGGAAACTAATTAGAATCCTATTCTTACTGAAACTCAGTCTCACTTACCAGCTGTGTGACCTTGGTCAGTGCTACAAACTCCAATTTCCTCGTTTTTAAAATGGGTTTATGAATAGTTCTTGTATTATAATTGTTGGAGGAGTTAATTATATTAAGTGGTGCAATATTTAGCACATGTACTCAGTACATGTTTTCAAAATGTATTGATGTGAAGATACAGTGATGCAGATATCCTTATTATCACTGTGATATGAAGAAAACAAACAACAACAACAAAAAAAAACTTACTAAATCCAAGGCAAAGATGAGAAGAAGTTTAGGCACCAGTTGTTTTATATCTGAGGACAGACTGGTAGGAACTAACTTAAATGAATAAAGCAGATCTATTTGTCTTGAGATAAAGAAAGGCCTCCATGACACCAAGAATTGATAATTTTGAAATTATTTCTTTAAGGAAGTCACTAGTTTCTAATCATAAAGAGTCAACTTTTTGGAGAAGATCTTTTTATATTCATTATTTCATCTAAGCCTCACATACATTTTTATGAGATAGTCATTATCCCCTGCATTTTTCAGATTAAAAAAAAAAAAAAACAGAGTTTGACAGGAGTGGAGTGTTTTAAATTTGTGCTATTAATATGCAGCACAAACAGAATTCGAGTCTCGTTCACTGGCTCTAAGCTCATTCCAAGAAAGAAAGAAGGAAGGAGAAAGAAGAGGAGGAATGGAAGAATAAAACCACAGAGGAGGTTATTGTGTGAGTCTACTCAGGCTCTGAAAGCCACTTCTGGCCCCAAAATGAGGTAAAAACAACTGAGTACTTCATTTGGAATTGTAGATATAAACTTGAATTTGAGAGGGACACAAAATCATCATCAAGTAGTTTTCTTCTTTCTTTGCAAACCAATTTTCTTTCAAGAAGATGGTATTTAAATTTTGTTTCTTTTTGTTTGTTGGAAGAGATGCAAATTTCCAAACAATTGAGTTTCCCACTCAGCAACTTTCTCCTGCTTGAAGAGAGTTTTCTTTAATTAAATGTAAACACGTTTAGCAAATCAGTGTAGTAAGTGTCTAAAGGCCTCCTAGGATGATGTGAATTGTCATCAGACTCTTCCATCAGTTATGAGTGTTTGATTTGAATGCCAAATAATTTCCTTAAGAACCAGGTCCTAAACAAAAGATGAGTTTGAATCAACAGCAAACTAAGAAGGCCATTCTTTTTTTTTTTTTTTTTTTTTTTTTTTTGAGACGGAGTTTTGCTCTGTGGCCCAGGCTGGAGTGCTGTGGCCGGCTCTCAGCTCACTGCAAGCTCCGCCTCCCGGGTTCACGCCATTCTCCTGTCTCAGCCTCCCGAGTAGCTGGGACTACAGGCGCCCGCCTCGTCGCCCGGCTAGTTTTTTTGTATTTTTTAGTAGAGACGGGGTTTTAGCGTATTAGCCAGGATGGTCTCCATTTCCTGACCTCGTGATCCGCCCGTCTCGGCCTCCCAAAGTGCTGGGATTACAGGCTTGAGCCACCGCGCCCGGCCCAAGAAGGCCATTCTTGACAATTTCTACTGATGCACCAGGATGCTGCATAAATGCTGCACAGCCAATTAGCTCTATAACTCCTTCTAGGTCAGAGACAGGCATTGTCACAATGAGAAAATTCAGCCATTGTAGGTGACCCTGTTAAAAAGGCCAAAGGACACCAATAGAGGAGTATATTTTCTCATTGTTATCTACAGGCAACATCCAAATAAACACTAGAGCAAGTCTATACTATCTTTTATTTGCTTGTTAGATGTTACGACATTTGCTTTAGAAAAGAATATAATTTTCCTTAATTTCAATATAAGACAGAATGAGAGGGAATGTTTTGAACATTTTTTGTGTTGCTAGTTCTGCAGGTACAGTTGGGCCAAGAACCAAATGTCCTTGGTGTCAACAGTCAGTTAATGGGTGAATGGCGTGTTTTCCAGTACTAGAATCTCTCAAATCGCTGTGCAGTTTCAGAATTTGGGATAAACTGGAAGCTACTGCTGACTATTTTAAGTCACATATTTAGTGTTTTCTTCTTCAAGAAACAATCTGTAGATGAACTTGAACATTTTGTGGGGCATCAGATCATTTAAAACTTTTTCATAAATAAATCAAAATTTATAATAAGAGGAAAATACAAGCCAGATATTCCAGGGCAGAGCAAACTCAGACAGGAGTTGGCAATTGAGAACTTTCCATCTTAGGCCATGAGGCTACATCCAGGCATTGGTGCAGTGTCTGGGAATGGAGAAAGAAAAGGGAATGTAAGATAATATGTTCTCAGAGACTCTGAGATATTCCAGATATTGAGAGATATTGCTCATAGGCTTCCCCAAATCTCTGAGAATGAGTGAGATAACATAATATTTCTATTTTTGGGGATATAATATCTGCTACAGGAGAGTTACAGGGAAGATCCTGAAGGCCAAAAAAATATGAATAACAAACATTCTTATTGATGCTTTTCTAGAAACTGTTTTATAGAAACTGTTCCATTTAATCTTTATCATCGTGATACAGGTTAGGTGTGGCCATCATCTCCATTTGATTGATGGAAAAAGAGGCTCAAAGGGCCAAAGGAACTTGCTGAATGACCTACAGCAGTTGTTAAATGTCAGAGCCAAAAATCAAGAGTAGGGCCCATGCCACATCCTGAGCTTTTTCTTCATTAGCCACACCATCACTAATCATTTGAGAATACTAATTGAAGCTGGAGACCCAAGTAGAAATACAACATATTCAGTCTATCTAGAAATAATAACCAAATTAGCTCTAGAAAGTTGTCTACCAAGGTTTGTTGTTTTGTCTAATAAACATATCATTTTATACTCATTGAGATATTTCGTACTGTTTGAAGTTATTTTCATATGCTTTATTTATCGCTATTATTTGTCAATCCCTTTGAAAAGAAGTCACCTTTTTCATTGCTATATTTCCTTCAGATTCTAACACATAGTAGGTGCTCAGCAAGATTTGTTTAACTTAATTCATTAGAAATACCTCAAGATTGTAAAATGAAATCAGTGTTCCTTTTGCCTTTTCGGTTATACACACAGCTATGTGTAATGACATTTTATTTGTATGAATTTGTTTTTCAATTATGAAAACTCATTAAAATTTTCTGATTTCTCCTCCCAATATGATGTAGTGTGGCTTACACTACTACTGCAAAATTACACACTGAATAACTGTCATAAGAAAGGGCAAAAAGGATTTAATAGCCACAAACACTTATATTATTACTATGGCAAAACAATAACTTTTTCTCTGGGCTTCCCTGCAGCAGAGTAAAAAAGGAAAGATAATTAGATTAACAATCTTTACAATCTGATGGAAGGAAGCGCATTAACTTATCAAGAAATGGCATTAACAAGAATTTATTCTGTGGGCATTCCCATTGAGTGACACTACATTTCTTAGATTATAGCTCCCTTCACATAAAGACAGTTTTTCACACACTTTCTGCTAGTAATCTTGGTGGCTATGAAGCTCAGAATATCAACTGAGTTTCAGTAAGCATAGAATTCTAATTAGTTTTCTATCCATTTTCCTATGTATCTAAAAATGATAAGGTTATGATATACAGTAGACCAGCGGTCCTTCAATTTCTGGGGGACTCTTTCAAAATATAGATGGAAAGTCCTACTCCTTTGAAATTCAGATTAACAAACATAATGGATTTGGAGGAGAGCCAGGAGCGGGGAAAGGTGTTAAGTAACCATTTCCCTTTTGATTACAGCATCCCATTTTTCTTTTGAGGCATTATACCTCTCTTCTATTTTAGCCATATGGTTTGAATGAGGTTGGCTATATCCCCTTTGTTACCTGAGTAGGGATGTGACACAGTTCTGGCCAGTCTGAGCATTCCTCAGCAACAGGGCAATGAGACTCAACACTGAGCCTTTTGTTGAAGCTATTGAAAAAAGAGGCAACCTCTCCATGCTAAACATAGTGTAAAAATAAGTAGTCAGCTTTGACTCCCTATAAAAAGAGGCAGCAGAAATATATAGAGAGTGCCAGCAAATAACTTGATCTCATTTTTGGTGCATCTAAGATTTTTCTGTATCTGAGGTAAGCCTAGATTTTTGAATTTAAATTAAAATTTTGATACTTGCTATTGCAAGAGGCATACTAACAATGGCTAACTATCAATATTTAAAATCATACAATTCTGCCCAGAGGAGTTTCATGATGAGCCAAGTTAGAAAACCACTGCATGAAATGTTCTTATGAAGTATGTTTTAAAATATGTCTGCAAATACTTAAATTAACATATGGTACTATGAAAACACATAAGTTTATTCATAGAATTCAGTATTACTGAAAACTTTGAGATGCTTTCAGAACTTTAAAGGTGCCAGGATTACAGGTTAAAACTGATTTATCAGACTCTTAAAATAAAATGTTGGCCGGGCACGGTGGCTCATGCCTGTAATCCCAGCACTTCAGGAGGCCGGAGGAGGGTGGATCATGATGTCAGGAGATCAAGACCATCCTGGCTAACACGGTGAAATCCCGTCTCTACTAAAATACAAAAAAAAAATTAGCCAGGAATGGTGGCAGGCGCCTGTAGTCCCAGCTACTCGGGAGGCTGAGGCAGGAGAATGATGTGAACCCAGGAGGCGGAGCTTGCAGTGAGCCGAGATCGCGTCACTGCACTCCAGCCTGGGAAACAGAGCGAGACTCCGTCTCACCAAAATAAATAAATAAATAAATACATACATACATACATACATACATACATAAAAATAAATAAATATAAAATAAAATGTTACTCGTGATATGGATGAGTTAGAGATTTGACAAAAAATATGAATCCCATGTAGTTGGGGATAGAGATAGAGCCAATCAATGCCTAATTGGCCAGAGTCCCCTCATGGCCACATCCAGCTATGAGCAGATTCTCTGAGATTTCATAAAAGGTAGTCAAGCGCTGAGAGGAACTACTGAGTAGGCCCACGGTCCTTGCTGGCCGTGAAAATGATGATCAGTACCCAGCATCTGCTACTCCACCCTGACGCCTGACTTGTTCAAAGACAAAAACTACCATCTGGTCTTCTGTCTCAAGAGCCAGCAACCAAATACAGACCTTCTCATTGTTCATAAGGTGCACCAGTGAGCTTCCTACAGTGTGTGATGTAGAGCTAAGGTGCAATTTGTAGAGGGCGCTGTGCCTGGCGATGACAAGCAAGGACTCCTGACATGCACAAGTCCAGCCAGCAGCCTGAAATCTAAGTCTCATATATTGATTTCCCTGCCTATTGTCTGTGATTTTTTTTGAAGCACTTGTTGGATGTGCTTTTTTGGAGTCATCCAAGCTTCTTGTAGGGCCTCTAATCCAATAAGGCAGTGCATTTTGTAAATTAGGGCTTCATTATTATTTTGAAACACTTCACAGGAAAAGCATGGGTTGAATTTTTAATCCATTCACATTTTCACAATAAATTGAAAAGAAAGAGCTATTACAATGTTTGAACATAATTTGGTATATGTTTTAAATTGTTATAAAATGATTTAAATTATTTTATTATCTACTTGTGTGAGTGAAGTTTCTTGTTAAAGATGTTTATCAAGAATTTGAAGAGATCGTCATTAAAAAAGTATTGATCAGACATTTCATTGTAACCCTTTCAAGCATAAGATGAGTTCTTAAAAATAGTTTCATTCTCAATAGGAAGTTCAAGTTTCTCACTAATCATAACCAAATAGATTGTATTTGAAAGTTTTATCCAATTCATATTTGTCCTAATACTTATATAATTATAACCAAAGTTATATAATATATTAAAAAGATTGTTTTCACCAAACCTCATTTGTATACTTCCAAATTTTTCCAGTTCATCCCAATACATCATATACATGTAATTCTTATGTTTAAAACACTTTTACTATGGTGCCAGCCCCTAAAATGGGTTCAAATTATTCTCGCCTCCTGTTATTCATGCTAATTATTTATTCCTTTACCACACTGAGTTTGGCTTACACGTATAATCATGAGATACTGCATAAATGGTGGAGTATGACTTATCAGGTTAGATAATTAAAGGCCATGCAGCTTCTGTTCTGAGCCCTTTGGGATCACTTATTCTGGGGGAAGCCTGCAGCCATTATGCAAAAACACTCAAGTTTCCCTATGAGAAGTTTCACATTGCAATGAACTGAGGCCTCCCTCCTGCAACCACAGCTAACTTGCTAGACATGTGAATGCATCATCTGGGAAGTAGAACCTCCAATGCCAGACAAGCCTTCCGATTACTTCGTCTCTAGCTGGCGTCTTGAGTAAAATCTCATGAGATACCCTGAGTTAGCTAGGCTGCTCTAATCATTCCTAACTCAAACAAAGTTTATGAAGTAAGTGTTTATTGTTGCTTTAAGCTGCTACCTTTAAAGGGAACTTATTACATAGGAACAGATGCATGTACCCTTGGATTATATCACTATTATAGTAATACATTGCATTACTTACTACTATAGCAGCAATCACTCTGCACTTAACTAAAATTGCAAAGTAAAACAAAATTAAAGCATATGCTTAACATAGATCTAGACTCATCCACTAACTCAGTGATTCATTTCCACCTATCACTCTTATAGTGGACAAAAGTCATAGTTATAGACCAGCAGCATCTCATCATCTCATCAAGTTTTGTATGGTATAATCTTTGAGGACCACCCAAATATGTTAAATCATTATGCTGTGATAATCTATTGTATGGACTCCTTGTAGAGCATTATAGCTTTTTTTGTTTTAAAAAAATACATATTTATTTTTCTTAAAATGACAAATATTAATTGCATATATTTATGGGGCACAATGTGATGTTTTGATATTTGCATATATTGTAGAAAGAGTAAATGAAGCGAACTAGCATATCCTTTACCTCACTGACTTATCCTTTATTTTTTGCAGCTAGAACATTAGAAATCTATTCTTAACAATTTTGAAATATGTAGTATGTTATTATTAACTGTGGTCAACATGCAGTGCAATAGTTCACTAAATTGTGTTCCTTTAGTCTAACCTAGTACTCTTTGATCGACATCTCCAGATTCCGCATCCCACTTCCCCTCAACCCACAGCCTCTGTAAACACTTTCTGCTCTGAGTTTTGTTGAGATCTACTTTTTTCAGCTTCAACATATAAATGACATCATATGATATTTGTCTTTCTGTGCCTGGCTCATTTCACTTAGCATAATATCTTTTAGGTTTATCCATGTTGTCACAAATGATAGAATTTTCTTCTTTTTAAAGGCTGTATAGTATTCCATTGTGTAATATACTACATTTTCTTTACCTACTCATCTGTTGATAAACAATTAGGTTAATTCTATACCTTGGCAATGATCAGTAGTACTTAAATGAACATAGGAGTGGAGACAACTCTTCAGCATACTGCTTTCAGTTCCTCTGGATATATACCCAGAAATGGGATTGCTGCATCATTGTGTTGTTCTATTTTTAAATTTTTTAAAAGATTATCTATACTATTTTCCAAAAATCCTATACTATTAACATTCTCACCAACAATGTACTGTAGCATTATAACTCTTAATGCCTCTTACATTAGGCTAGGGACCATCCCTATTTTTACATATGTCTATATCCCCAGGGGCTAGCAGAGTGCTCAGGATAAAACAATTCAATAATACCCTTTCATTTATGTATTCTAATATGCATTTAAGTTTCTCATATGTATATATTAGTGATTCTTTGTCAGTAATATGTATGTTTGAAAATCATCCAATCTATTAAATGGTACATAAGAGTTATTCTTTAATGAATAGTATTATCTGTTAGGCACACAGTTCTAGTTTAATTACCAGAGAAGCCCTATGGTTATCCTGTTTTTTAATTGAGGAACCCAAGTCTAATAAATATTATACAAAATTCCTCAAACACAAATCTAAAAAGCTTAGGAGTGAGATTTAAAATGTGGCAGGTCTGTTTGATTCAGAGCCTGTGTAGCTAACCACTATACCCTTAGATAATACCTTCCCTTAATAATTCCTAATAATTCAATCTTCAAAGAGGATTATTTGTCTCTTTCCTACTTCCCAATTTTTTAAAACTAAAACAAGAGATACAAGAAACTCTTCCAAATTGTCTAGAAAGTTTCCCACTAATTAACAAGGAATGTTGCAGCTATAACTTATCATTATTTTAACCATTAATCAAAAGCATATAATGAAAGATTAAAATGAATTAAATGTCTCCACTAAGTAATTGGCTTAGGGGACTTAATGCATACTACAGTAAGAGTCCATGCACACACATCTCATTGCTGAAGTGAATCGATGGGCAGATGGGACTTCCACCGGCAAGTGGTATATAATTCATGTTTATTGTAGATAAAAATTTGAGGCAGGGCTGCCAATATGAAAAACAAAGTTTTATAATAGATTTGGTTTTCTTTCAAAAGAGTTTGTCCAAAGGCAAATTAATAAACAAAACTTACATTGAGCACATTCTGTTCAAAAATAAATTAATTTCAACGCCCTTAATTCCGTTTTTAAAAGTGAAATCACTTTCCTTAGTAACTCAATTTATCTGTAACTTGCTGTTTTTTCAACTCAATTTAAAAGTTAATCTTATTATATTTTAAACCCTGAAACAAGCTGTTCTTCATATGTGGAAGAGCTTATTTGCCAGTTTACAAATAGGTGTGTTTTCCATTTGGTTTTAACAGATCTACAAATAAGCTCATAATTAAGTAGCTCATCTGTAAATTACCCACACATGCAGTTAACATTTATGTTTCCCACCAACTACAGCATATTCACATGCACAAAAAGATAGCCTTTATTTTTAATTTATTTTTAATTTTGCAGACAGGGTCTCACTCTATCACCCAGGTTGGAGTGCAGTGACACAATCACAGCTCACTGTAGCCTCAACCTTCCAGGCTCAAGTGGTCCTCCTGCCTCAGCCTTCCAAGTAGCTGGGATAATAGGCATTTACTACCATGCCCAGACAATTTTTAAAAAATATTTTTGTGCATATGGGGTCTCACTATGTTGTACAGGCTTATTGTATTTAAAAAGGCTTTGCATGATTATAAACTCTCAAATTGTTTTCTTCATTTTGGGTTATGTTGGATGGCTAGGTTAGCAGCTATCACCACTCCCTGACTATGACTTTCAGCAAAAGGCTATTTACACTACTGAGTAACCCTCCAATTGGCAATATCATTCAAGCATATTATATTTTTTCCAATCTTTGTTTCCTCTTTTTTCTGTTTATTGATGTATGCCTTGAAGGATTCCTATAGTCAAAATTCATTCACGTCTCTGTTCCATTGTCTGGCTCTATCCTCTGACTTGCTCTGGCCAATGGAATGTGAGCAGAGGTAACATACACCATAATGTCTCTTGCTTTTTCCCACTCCAATGTAATGGCTGTCCTAAAGAGTAGCCACTCCTTTAGCCTGAGTTCCAGAAAGAAAAGAAATGCCAAAATGCATCAGTCAGTCCAGACATGCCGACATATTTCACAAAGGCTTGTGGTTGTAAGACACTAAGATCTGGGGATTCTTCATTAAAGCCGTTTCAGATACAACCATCCTTTAATAAGAATGTTGTACAATTTTGTAAATAAGACAATGCTTCTGAAAGGGAAGTTGCCATTTATTAATGGTCTACTGTCCCATTTAATACAGATAGTAGTCACATAAGAATTTGTATACCTGTTACACAGATGAGAAAACTAAGTCTCACAGGAACTGAGTTTTCCCAAATCATGGAGGAAATGAGGGACAGAGATGGAATTTAAAATCAGTTATAATGGACTCTACTTGTAGTTCATGTTTTTCCTATTACACTCTGAAACCTCAGAACGTGCTTTTTAAAAATGCCACATGCTCACCTGGGCGAGGTAGCTATGCCTGTAATCCCAGCACTTTGGGGGGTCAAGGCAGTTGGATCACCTGAGGTCAGGAGTTCGAGACCAGCCTGGACAACATGGTGAAATCCTGTCTCTACTAAAATAAAATAAAATAAAATAAAATAAAATAAAATAAAATAAAATAAAATAAAATAAAGTAAAGTAAAGTAAGATAAGATAAGATAAGATTAAATTAGCTGGGCACGATTGCAGGTGCCTGTAATCCCAGCTACTCAGGAGGCTGAGGAAAGAGAACTGCTTGAACCTGGGGGTCAGAGGTTGCAGTGAGCCAAGACTGTGCCACTGCACTCCAGCCTGGGTGACAGAGTGGAATTCTGACTCAAAAAAAAAAAGTCACATCTTCTGACATTACTGTTGTTGCATTTATATTGATGAAAAAAAGTTACAAAAAACTTTAGCATGAGAGAACAAATCTTGAAAAATATTATGTAAACTCCTGCGTTATATTCATGCAGTATATAATGAATCCAATACGGTTTATTATTGAAAGTACATATTATGTTCTAAATCTTAATTTGAAAATGAAATTAATACATCTTTTATTTAAAATGTAATGATTATATTCACTTAAGCTACTAAAATATTTATATGGTTTGGCTATGTCCCCACACAAATCTCATCTTGAATTGCAGTTCCCATAGTCCCCAATTGTCTTGAGAGGGATCCAATGGGAGGTAATTGAATCATGGGGGTGGTGACCTCCATGCTGTTCTGGTGATAGTGAGTGAGTTCTCATGAGATCTGATGGTTTTACAAGGGGCTTTCCCCCTCCTTCACTCTGAACTTCTCCTTGCTGCTGCCATGTGAAGAAGGATGGGTTTGCTTCCCTTTTAACCATGATTGGAAGTTTCTGGAGGCATCCCCAGTCCTGCAAAACTGTGAGTCAATTAAACCTTTTTCCTTTATAAATTACCTAGTCTCTGGTGTGTGCTTATAGCACCATGCGAATGGACTAATAAAGTAAATTAGCACTGCAGAGAGTGTGTTGCTCCTATAAAGATACCTGACTGTGGAAGCACCTTTGGAACTGGGAAACAGGCAGAGTTTGGAACAGTTTAGATGGCTCCAAATAAGACAGGAAAATGGAAAGTTTGGAACTTCCTAGAGACATGGAAGGCTCAGAAGACAGGAAGATGTGGGAACGTTTGAAACTTCTTAGAGACTTGTTGAATGACTTTGACCAAAATGTTGATAGTGATATAGACAATGAAGTCCATGCTGAGGTGGTCTCACACGGAGATGAGGAACTTGTTGGGACTGTAATGAAGGTGGTTCTTGCTATGATTTAGCAAAGAAACTGGCAGCATTTTGCCCCTGCTCTAGAGATTTGTGAAACTTCGAACTTGAGAGAGATAATTTAGGGTATCTGGTGGAAGAAATTTCTAAGTGGCAAAAAGTGTTTAAGAGCAAGCAGAGCAAAAAGTTTGGAAAGTTTGCAGCCTGACAATGCAATAGAAAAGAAAACCCATTTTCTGGGGAGAATTTCAAGCCTGCTACAGAAATTTGCATAAGTAACATGGAGCCAAATGTTAATCACCAAAGCAATGAGGAAAATGTCTCTAGGGCATGTCAGAGACCTTCATGGCAGCTTCTCCATCACAGGCCAAGAGCCTAGGAGGAAAAAATGGTTTCATGGCCTGGGTCCAGGGCCCTGCCGCTTTGTGCACCCTAGGGACATAGTGCCCTGCATCCTAGCTGCTCTACCTCTGGCTAAAAGGGGCCAATGTACAGCTCAGGCCATGGCTTCAGAGGGTGCAAGCCACAAGCCTTGGCAGCTTCCATGTGGTGTTGAGCCTGCGGGTACACAGAAGTCAACAATTGAGGTTTGGAAACCTCCACCTAGATTTCAGAGGATGTATGGAAACACCTGGATGTCCACACAGAAGTTTGGTGCAGGAGCAGAGCCCTCATGCAGAACCTATGCTAGGGCAGTGCAGAAGGAAAATGTTTAGTTGGAGCCCCCAAACTGAGTCCCCACTGGGGCACTGCCTAGTGGAACTCTGAGAAGAGGATCACCATTTTCCAGACCTCAGAATGGTAGATCCACTGACAGCTTGCACTGTGTGCCTGGAAAAGTCACAGAAATTCAACACCAGCCCATGAAAGCAACTGGGGTGGGGGGACTGTACTCTGCCAAGCCACAGGGTCAGAGCTGCCCAAGGTCATGACAGCCCCCTCTTGCATCAGCATGACCAAGTCAAAGGAGATTATTTCTAAGCTTTAAGATTTAATTACTGCCCTATTGGAGGTAACTAACTTGCTTTTTTTTTTTTTTTTTTTTTTGAGATGGAGATTTTCTCTTTTGCCCAGGCTGGAGAGCAATGATGCAATCTTGGCTCACTGCAACCTCCACCTTGTGGGTTCAAGTTATTCTCCTGCCTCAACCTCTCAAGTAGCTGGTACTACAGGTGCAGGCCACCACACCCAGCTAATTTTATATTTTTAGTAGAGATACGGTTTCACCATGTTGGCCAGGATGGTCTCCTACTCCTGACCTCAGGTGATCTGCCCTCCTCAGCTTCCCAAAGTGCTGGGATTACACACGCCTGGCCCTAACTTGCTTTTGGTTTTACAGACTCATGAGATGAAAGAACTTGTCTTGTCACATATTAGACTTTGGACTTGAACTTTTAGACTAATGCTGGAATGAATTAAGTCTTTAGGGGACTGTTGCGAAGGTGTATTTGTGTTTTAAAATGTGAGGACATGATATTTGGGAGGGGCCAAGAGCAGAATTATATGGTTTGGTGGTGTCCCCACCCACCTCTCATCCTGAATTGTAGTTACCATAATCCCCACTTGTTGTGGGAAGAACCAGGTGAGAGGTAATTGAATCATGGGGGCAGTTACCTCCATGCTATTCTCATGATAGTGAGTAAGTTCTCACAAGATCTGATGGTTTTATAAGGGGCCTTCCCCCATTTCGCTCTGCACTTTTCCTTGCTACTGTGATGTGAAGAAGGACGTGTTGCTTCCACTTCTACTGAGATTGTAAGCTTCCTGAGGTGTCCCCAGCCCTGCAGAACTGTGAGTCAAATAAACCTCTTTCCTTTATAAATTAGCTAGTCATGGGTATGTCCTTATAGAAGGGTGAAAATAGATTAATACAAATATTAAGACAAAGTTTCTATTAAAGCTAATAAAATAAACTATCATTTAGAAAAGTAGCCTCTGTAATGGCACCTGACCAAGAAAATATTAATTATTGAATGTAGCTAATAAAACCAGTTTAAAAATGACAAAAAAAAAAAAAAAAAGAAAGAAATGAGAGGCCACATGAGCTATGGAACAATTAATTCAGTGTATCCATATTAAATGTTTATCTTCTCTCACAGAGAGAAAAAATAAAAACAGTATTCTAAGATCATTAACATTTTTCTTGCTTTTTAATCATAACTTCTTACTACAGTGCAAGTACCTGATACTTTTCCATTCTGAAGCATTTCATCTGCATTCCATATGTTTGTAGGTAGGACAGGGAATTACATGGATGTTTTTCCTTCCAGACTTCCTTTTGTGCTTGTCAATTCCTTAGCTTTTTGTTAAGCTGCAGGGATTGGTTTGTCAGGGATTTTGATTCTGGTGAGTAAGACCCTCAAGCTCCCATAAGGAATCCTTGGCTCAGGTTTCCTTCCGTTTGCAAGAAGAAAGAAATCAGCAACATGAATGACAGAAGGGAGATAAGAAATAAAGACTGAAGGAAAGAAAGATACCCTTTGCTTTTGTGACAGAAAATTTGAGGGATGCAATAAATTTGGCTGAGATGGCTCTCACTACTCATGGGAGAAGTTGGGGCATTTTATCTTCAAAGAGATACCCATGAGTTGTGAGGTTTTACCCAAAAGAAGCATGTTTCTAGAAAACAGAGCCCAGGAGCAAACTCCTAATAGTGTGACATTGCCCAGAGAACTCCTAGCTGGATCACAGGATGCTGGTGTTTATTGGCATAACAATTGCACTTTCCAAATTACTCTTAAAACTAAATCATTATTTATTATGAACATTTCAGAAATGATTTCCTTCATTTTGGTTTTTGAGATAATTCTATTAAAAATTTGTAGAATTAGGCAGTGGCTCATGCCTGTAATCCCATCACTTTGGGAGGTCAAGGCGGGTAGATCACGAGGTCAGGAAATCGAGATCATCCTGGCTAACACAGTGAAACCCCATCTCTACTAAAAATGCAAAACATTAGCCAGGAGTGGTGGCATGTGCCTGTAGTCCCAGCTACTTGGGAGGCTGAGGCAGGAGAATTGCTTGAACCCAGCAGGCAGAGGTTGCAGTTAGCCGAGGTTGCACCACTGCACTCCAGCCTGGGTGACAGAGCAAGACTCGGTCTCAAAAAAAAAAAAAAATTGTAGAATTATATACACAGAAAAGGACATGTCATCAGGCATATGGCTGGATGCGTTTTCATGAAGTTAGCATACCTATGCAACAGTACCAAATTCAAAAAATAGAAAATCAGTAGTGTACAGAAGCTTACCTTTCACATTTTTTAAACCTCTATAATTAAAATTTGAACTCAATGATTATTAAAATTAGGGTTTAAGTGATAAGAAGTGAGGAAACTTCTTCCCATGGTCCCTTGCTTATATGTGTTCTCTTGGTACTACTTCTGTGGTGATCACTATAGTCTTTCAAAAATAATTTCCTTTCTTTTTTTCTGTGTTCAGTTTTGGGAAAATTTCTAAATGTTCAGCCTGCTTTAAAAATAGCTGTTCCAATTCAATTTTATGTGATTATTTCTTTGATTCTTGATATGATTCAGTTAAATAAAGCTCCAAAACCAAATCAATTTCACATCGTCCTATTTTAACAAATATTTTCATAGCAAAGTACAAAATTGCCATTGCATCCATTCAGTACTCCAATACATTTCCTTTGTAAAATGTAATAGTAGTTAGGCAGTATAGTCTAGGTTATACTGCTGTAACAACCTCAGTACCTCAGAGGTTTAAAACAGGTGTCAATATATTGTGGCTCATGGGTTGAATCTGACTGCTGTCTGCTTTTATAAGAAAAGTATTATGGCAACACAGACATGTCCATTAATTTAATTTTTGTCTATGACCATTATTTGTGTTACCCTAGCTAAAATGACAAATTGAGTAGTTATAATAGAGATCATGTTGCCTACAAAGCCAAAAATGTTTAATATCCTGTCTTTTACAAAAAAAAGTTTGGTGACTATTGCTTATACAAATAAAATGTATTTATCGCTCATGTCTCATGACAAACATAGATTGGTTGAGAAAGATTATGTTCCTTAGGGATCAGGGATGAAAGAGTCACCATCCTTTTATGATGCCAGCAAGCATTTACCAATGAATAAGAGCATGTGGAAAGTGGTATACCAACTCTGAAATGCATCTCTTCCACTTACTTTTTGTTAGTCAAAGCCAGTCATGTAATTCTGACTAATTGCAGGATGGTAAAGAGTAACCTGTGATGTGAAAGTGTAGCCTGTGAAGAACTAGAAATAGCTGTGGTACATCCATAAATAAAATCTCCCTTTCAACAAAGAAATACAAAACCCAATTTGACCTAATCATCCAAATGCACAATTTCACCAGGAAAGACTTCAGAAAAACAATAACAATTATTTTTAAAGCACCTACTATATGGTCAGGTGCTGCAATTACTAAAAAGATACTGAAAAAGATTTTATTTATATCACTGGCTGAAGTCCACAAAGGAAAAATAAAACCTGTTCATCAAGCAATAAATTGTCTCTAAGAAAAAAAAAAAAAATGCTGTAATAGTTTAAGGAATCACCATGTCCAGAATAAACATCTGACCAATGTTCTTTTAAAAAAAATTCAACGACAAAAAAGAGCTTCAGCTTTCTGCCTTAAGCACTGAGATATTATGGCAATTTAACTACTCACAGGGTCAGTTTAGACAGTAGTGTCTCCCTCCTGTGGACTCTTAGAACATTGTTACTACAGTTTATTAAGGACAACTAAGACTATGTTTCATTAAAATGAAAACAGGGAGAAAATACGACAGTAAGAGAATTGTTTCCCCTCTCCCAGCTGACATGCTCAGGTTTCCTTTATCAGAGAAACAAAACCACATTCCTTCCCCTGTCACCTCCCTGCATAGGGTCTGTAGGTCTCTACTCACATTGCTCCTTCACCATCAAAGTCTCTGAAATAGTAATTTACATAATTGCACAATCCAACGATCTTTCTCTGTCCTGATTCTTTTTAGAAATATTTTACCTTGAAACTGCCTCTTTCGATGGCCTCTATTGGCTCAATATTTTCTTACTTTCTTCTCCTACTTCAGTATCCGTTTTTTATATCTTGAATCGATCCCTTTATATAATCACATTACTAAGATGTTATTTGCCAAATTTCCACTAATAAGTCACTTATTGTTTTCTATTTTTGGCAACTGTAATCTCTTTTAGGCAGCTGTGATCTCTATGCCACTGAGTCCCAAATGTACAACTTCAGCCCATGCTCCATTCCCAAATCCTGCACCTCCCAGCACAAGTAGCTGAAAATGAATTCATCCCTTCTTCCCTCAGTTCTATTTTTTGCTGACTTCCTTCTGTGTGCCATGGAAGAACACAAATTAAAAGCCTTATTTTTACATCTCTTTCTATATGTAATCCATCGTTAAGCCCTGTTTGCTTTAAAACCATAATTTCATGATTTCTTTCCATTGCCAACATCCTTTTCAGACCAACATAGTTGCTTAGCTTGAATGCTGCGATATGGTCCTGACTGGCTTCTCTGCATAGAGTCTCTACCACCTCCAGGCTGTCTTTTCTGACACCCAGATTAGTTGTTTCAATATGCTTTTCTTTTCAAGTAAAGACCATTAAATCACCAACTACAGTACAAGCCACCCAATTGGGCATCTAATGCTTTCTTCTGCTCTCTCTTAAGACCACTTATCAGACCCACACCATGTATTTGAGCTAATCTGAAATACTGTCTTTGAGTTTCTACTTCCTTGCTTTTCCTCAATCTGTCTACACCTCTGGGAATGCCATAACATGGTATGTTATGTTTGTTCCAAGGCTTGTATCATACCTGCTCCTTTTTGATACCTCCAAGAAGGGGTCTAATATGGTTTGGCTGTGTCCCTACCCAAATCTCATCTTGAATTGTAGTTCTCATAATTCCCACATGTTGTGGAGGGACCTGGTGGGAGGTAACTGAATCATGAGGGCAGTTTCCCCCATGCGATTCTCGTGATAGTAAGTTCTCACAAGATCTGATGCTTTTATAAGGGGCTTCTCCTTCACTCAGTTCTCATTCTTATTTGCCTTCCTGCTGCCATCTGAAGAAAGACATGTTTGCTTCCCCTTCTGCCATGATTGTAAGTTTCCTGAGGCTTCCCCAGCCAGGCTGAACTGAGTCAATTAAACCTCTTTCCTTTATAAATTACCCAGTCTTGGTTATGTATTTATTAACAGCATGAAAAAGGACCAATACAGGGTCTCTATTGGCTTATCCTCAAGTCTCCCTCCTATCTTTCTCTGCCCTGATCTGTGTTGCAGGGTGCTGCATTATCTCCTTGACTGGGCTATCTAGCTTCTCAAAGGAGCTGACTACACATTTGGCTTGACCAATGGGACCTAGCAGTAAGAGATCAGAGGGTGGGAGGAGAAAGAGCTGCAGGTAACTCTTCCTCCATCTCTTGTTGTTCTAAGCCATTTTTTTCCTGGTAGTGGCAGCTTTTCTTCATGGTTACAGCTCCTGTGGGGTAGCACTCTTCCATGTCTCTATCCCTTACTGGATTTCAGGCACACTATTTCCTCTTCTGGCCCCTATAAAGCCAAGGTTGCTAACAGCTTTCTTAAATTGCTAGTCTCATCAACCTCATTCCATGTTATCTCCCTTGAACCTATCCACAGCTCTGTAAATAGTTCCTTTATTAACGTTTTCTGAATCATCTAAATTGGATTCTGTTCCCTGCAGGCAGCATTATTGATATGAAGGAGTGGCCTCACCCACTTATCAGCTCACAAAGGCAATTTGTTCTTGTTTTTGTGATTCGTGTCTAATTCTGCATTACATTTCAGTTAAATGTATGTGCATATTATCTCTTCTACTTGACTGTAAGTGATTTCAGGTTAAATATTCATCTTTGAGGACTTCAGAAAATCAAAGCACAGGCTGGCTTATGTAGAGATGCAATAAGTACTTGTTGAATTGAGTGTATTGAATAGTAGTAAATCGTGTCAAAGAGCATGTAGCACAATAGACAGGGAAAGAAATGAACACTAAGAGTCGTTTTCCTGGACAAACGCCTGCTTTTGAGATTACAGCACCTTCAGCCTACAGCTACACCTCATCCTCTTTCTCTTTCCACTTCTGCCTTTCTTTCTGTGACTGTAACGTGTAAATTAGTCTTTTCTGTCCTTACGTGACTTGTCTGTGGCAGATGGCGTTGATAGTTTTTTTTTTTTTTTTTTTTTTTTGAACATAAAACAAACTGGTTGTGAGGAGTTGGGAGGTAGGGAATAGGGAGATACTGGTCAAAGGGTACAAAATTTTGGTTAAAAGAGGAATATGTTCTGGAGATCTAATGTACAGCATAGTGACTATAATTAGTAATTCTGTATTATACACTTGAAATTTGCTGAGAATAGATTTTAAGTGTTTTCACCACACACACGTGCACGCACAAATGGTAACTAACAGAATGGATGTGTTAATTAGCTTGGTTGTGATAATCATTTCACAATATATATTTATATCAAATCATCACTTTCTATATCTTAAATAAAGATAATTTTTGTCAATTATTCCTCAATAAAGTTGGAAAAGTAATTTTTTAACTCCATTCTCTGGCTTGTGGGATATGACCCTTTTTTCTTCCTCTTTCTCAAATCTTGTTTGTGCCTTTTCTTCACTGACTCTTAACTTTAGCTGTATTTCAGTGATTTTTAGTCTTCTCTCCTCACCTTACATATCCGTCCCTTACAATCTTATGTTCTCATTTGGTTCGAACACTAAATTTGTTCTTGCAACCTTCACATTGTTTTGCTTGCAGTCAAGCATTTCTCCTTAGCTCTGGCGATTAGGTCCAAAGGTTCCTGAAAGCAATTAGTCTGGCGGGAAAGGGTGGGAAAAGAGGTTCCTCCAACCCATCTGCAAGTAAAGAGGAAGAACAAGTTTAGGTGCTGTGAAAGTCTCATTCATAGGTTCATTCATTCTTTATCAGCACTTACACATTGGCTGCTCTTACGGAATTTCAAATCTAGAGTAGCAGGCAGGGAATAAGTAATCTCTTGCACAATGGGAGTTAACTAAGGGTGCAGGCTGGTAAAAGGGCATTTGTGTGTGTGTGTGTGTGTGTGTGTGTGTGTGTGTGTGTGTGTGTGTGCGCGCGCGCATATATGCATGTATGTATTAAGACAGAGTCTGGCTCTGTCAACCAGGCTGGAGTGCAGTGGTGTGATCATGTCTCACTGCAGCCTGGAGCTACTGGGCTAAAGCAATCCTCCTATCTCTGCCTCTCAAAGTGCTGGGACTATACGCTCCTGCCACCACTCCTGGCCTCTTGTGAACTTTAAACAGTCCTGGGCCACCGGAACATAAAGCTCCAAAGAAGAATCCCAATCAGTCTCTCAAAGAGATTTAATGAAGACTTTGGAGTTCATTAGCTTTGTTGAACATTAAAAACTAAAGAGAAAGCCCATCTCTCTAGGAAAGGAGGAATGTTGGGGAGAAATAAGGAAATCCCACAGAAAGAACCCGTATTTTATGGCAGATCATGAAGAGAATGAGGTACTCATTGGAGAGTGTGAAGAGAATGAATACATCTATGTAAAGAAAAATGAAAAATCGGGATTGACAGATATTGAAAACCCAGCATTTGTTAAAAATTCATAGTCAGACATCTCAGCCCAAGCCAACTCTGCCCCCTTCCATGAAACCCTCTCCCTCCATTGAACCATGTCAATAACAATAACTAGAAAGCCTGGATGCCTGGTGATTCGCTAAGGAGAAGAAAAATGAACGAAAAAGGTTTATTTTGTATTTACACGTGATTTCTAACACCCATCTCCCAACCCAGTATTAACGGACTTAGAGAAATAAAAAGATACCGTTTTCTAACTCCCCTTTAAGAGTCCATGAAGTACTGCCATCAGATTTGTTTATTTGCTTCCTTTTAAAGTTTTTATTTTCTTCTCATGGAATTTTCAAATATTAAGGAAGCGATGGACTAAAATACAAGACTGGAGTACCAACATCTTTCTGAGATTTGGGAAAAAATAGCTATCATATTTGGAATTCCATTTTCATGTAATTCAAGATAAAAGGAGGAAGTTGGGAAGGGCTGCCTGTCTCTAATATCCACAGGGAGCCCCGGCTGGCACAAATAGTAAGCAGCCCTCTTAGGCACAGCCCTTCAGGAAGGGAGGAATATAGGTAACTCAGAAAGAAAATGCAGAGTCAGCTAGCATCCCCTGTTCTTGAAAGTCACAAAATCAAAGCAACTGAGGAAAGAGGAGCCCTGAAGATAAAGGGAAGCAACAGCTGTTCACATTTCTGAATGTTTTGTCAACATCCAGGAAAAGAACCATTAGCACATAGTAGAGAGAGGCTGCTGCCTCTTTCACTCTGGAGATTATATTTCTCTTCATGGATCCCAAGATAACACTAGCTCTTTTCACACAGATGTTACACTGATGATTCACACTGAGAGATCAATGGAGGCAATACATCCCTCTAACCAATAACACTGCTCAAGTCATGTGAATTATCAGCTCTTTGGACCCAAAGGTTGTATTTTTCCATTACTCCCATGTAGTCTTGGCTTCTTAGGTTTATCAGTTTATTTTACGACACTCTTTCAATCTGGATTCAGATGTCTTATATATTTGTCATTATGATTATTCATAGTTGTATGATCAGGATTGATAATTTGGAAAAAGAAAGAAAGATTGTGAAGGAAGAAAGTCTGAGATAAGACTAAGTTTTCTATTTATATGTGATAGCCATAAACATATATGGTAAAAATACAGAATACAAAATAGACCGGATCCATCCCCTAACTATGTCATCTTAAGGAATTCACTGTCCTAAAGCCTCTGAGTTTTCTCATTTATAAGCTGAGGATAACCTTTAAAAAAATGCAGATTTTATGAATCTTCTATTCTTTGTTGATCTGTGTTTTCCTAATAGCATTAGCTAAAGTGTTGACATACATAAAACATATGAAAGGAAAAAAGTACATTATTTCTTTCAGATGAAAGAATGGCCTTCCAGACTGCTGTTTGAACACCAAAATACCTTTAAAGGAAATCTCTTGATATGTATTCCACAGAACACTACTTCTAAATGCTTTGTGTAAAAAGGTTCTGTTGTCAGTTTATAGTTGCTTTCAGAAATGTGATATATCCTGCTCACCCTTGGCCACTTAAAGAACTTGATGGCACATTTTTATGCTGAAAGATTTAAGAAATCCTACCCTAAAGAAAACTGATTTTGTTTGACCTAGCATTTAAAAGTGATAGAAAATAGGAGGGTTTTTTTTTGCAATAATACCGACTAATTTCTCACAAATCAAAATGAGACTTTGAGAAACATCACCTTAAGAATATTAATTTATGTGGCCTACAAATAATGCTACCTTTGGTGTATATGGAATGAAGAAACAGCCAACTTTCATAAGGTTTGAAATTAAAAAATATAAAATAAAAATGATTTGGAAATTATACTTCTTATGAAAATTTTGGCATAGTCAGAGTACATGTTCTTCTGAATATTTGCAAATGAAAAGTAAATTTTAAGACTTCAATTTCTATTGCTGTGGTGTGAAACAAGAGAAAACAATGATGTGAAATATCACACAATTTTAACAGGGGGAAACAACAACAATAACCAGTAAGCTTGCTTCACAGTAGATACTCCAGAGCTGAGAAGCCCTGATACAACTTGTAGTGTTAGTAATCACAAGGATAACATTAAGACCTGCCACTATGGGACCATCAGTAGAAAAATAAATGCATTAGGCTGAGAAAGGTAATGCCCTTAGTGATTGAGCAGCATTCTTGAAGAACACTGGATGCATCTGGTATCTGCTGGAACTCCTGAGAGACACCCAACAGATGAGCTGTGAAGTCCCAAAGGAGTGGTCCATGATGACCTGCAAAAGCTGGAGGTGATGTGACCTCCCTAGATGTCATACTGATTTTCAGGGACAGTTCATGCAGAGAGAGTCTAGCTTCACGGACCTGAGTTTCTTTTTAAAGAATTTGCTCTTCTTCTGGAATGAGAGTAACATTATCAAAGAGATAATCTCTGCCTCCATGGCTACCATCCTGGCCTAGACGACTGTCAGATTTCCCCTAGGCTAGGTCCACAGCCACCTTCCTGGTCTCTCTGTTTCCAGAAATCTTGGTGTTCGATACTCCTCTCTTCATACAGCAGCCACTGTGACCTCTTACATATAGTAACCAGGTCATATAACTTTCCAGTCAAAATCTTTCTGCTAGCTTCCATGTGACTCAGGAACTGGTGGCCTACAAGGAACTAGCATGATCTAGCTTGAATAGCTCTCAACCTTCACCTCAGCACACTTCCTTCCTGTCTGCTCCTTGAATGCTCACGTTCACTCCTGCTTTGAAGCGTTTTGCACTTGCTCTTACCTGCCAGGTAATACTCTTTCCTCTCATTACTGAAGTCACAACTCATGTCTTCGAGAAGTCTTCTCTGACCACTTTGTTTAGAGCAGTACCAGAGCTTTTCTATAAGTTTATCAGGTTTTTTTTTTTTTTTTTTTTTTTTGTCCTTCAGCACTAATAATTTCTAAAACTATCTTATTTACTACTTGTTTATTATCTTTCTTTCCCCACCACAAGAATGTTAGGCACTCTGAATGCAGGAAAATTGCCTGCATTTTTTCATTATTTTATTCTTGCAACACTTAATTGTCTCTGCCAAGATAGCAGTACATGCCAAGAAGTGCATGCCTGTATCCTGTGCCATAGTAAGTGCACAAGAAACAGTTGTCAATAAAGCACCACAGAAGGCTGGAAGAAAAAAAAGAAAAGGCAAACAGGGAGGGAGGTAAAGGGGAAGGGGATTAGAAGGAAAGGAAAGAACAGAGGAGAAAAGAAACTAGGAAAGAAAGGGATTAGGATAGAAGAGCAGTAGGTAGAACTATTTTTGAATAGTGTGAATTAACTGAGTAACAGAGAGCAAGATCCAATTTTGGAAAAAATGCATCATTTCTTCCTTCCTTCCTTCCTTCATTCATTTAGTATTTACATGCTTACTAAGTATCAGGTGCTATGTTGATAGCTGAAGGTATGGAGATGACAAGCTTCATACCTCCACTCATGCAGCTCGCTTGCTCAGAGGAGAGAAGAAAAAGTGAGTGGCAGAGTGCTGGTGGTGCTAAGACAGAAACATGAAAGGATGGCTGTGGAACTTAGAATGAGAAGCCACTGCTTAGATACAGGGGAAGCCAGGGCAGAATTAGAACAATGGTATCCAAATGATCAGGTAGAAGTTAGCTAAGTCAAAAAACACAGCAGCCTATTCCATATAGAGAGCTAACAGGGAGAGAAGTAGAGAGAGCTTAGAAAATCATCACAGTTAATTCCAAGATTATGAAATACATGGGGGTGTGAGGCAGAAGACCAGGTATGAGCATTAACAGAGTGAACATTAGAAGTTAGGAAAACAAATAATCCATTTCAAGATGTGGAACTGGAACTAAATGAATGTTTACAGTAGAATTACTAGGAGGTGAGGTTTTTTCAGCCATTTTATTGAGGCATAATTGATATACCAAAAACAATGCACATATTTAATTTGCACAATTTGATGAGTTTGGACATATGCATGTATCTGTTATACCATCACCATAATAAAGGTGATAAACATATCCATCACTTCCAAAGGTTTCCTTGTGTCCATTTATGTTTTTCGGGTTTTTTCATTTTCATTTTTGTTTTTGTGGTAAGAACACTTGATGACTGATTTATCCTCTTAGCAAATTTGTAAGTGCATAATACTGTGTTACTAAGAATAGGTCCTATATTGCACAGCAGATCTCTAGAACATACTTGTCCTTCATAACTGAAACATCACACCCATTGTGGCCACCAGGTACATGCAAAGGTGCTCATCATCACTAATCACCAGGGAAAGGCAAATCAAAACTACAATGAGCTGGCACCTCACACTTGTTAGGATGGTTATTCTCAAAAAAACCAAAAATATTAGTGGGAATTTTTAAAGACTTCAAATAAGTGAATTTAAGTCTTGAAAACATCCTCAGGGGGGTCTTTTTATACATTATGTTAGACAAACATTAATACCTTAATATACGTCTCTATAGTTTACAGTCAAGCCCGTTTCCAGATTTAGTAACATGTCTTTGTTCCTGCTAGGCCCAACTGCTTTAGCCAGTATTATCATCCTTTTCTTACCACCTCAGCACCAGCAGATGTGGAATAGTGAAAAGAGAATAGGAGCTTATTTGGAAAATATGGATTCACATCCAGCGTCTATCTCATATCAGCCATGTGACATTGGGCTATTTGGCCACTTTGAGCTTCTGTTTCTTCATCTATAACATGAGATCCATCAGGCATACCTGCAAGCCTTTGGCAGCAATGAATCAACATATTTGTGAAAATGGCTTGATAACCACACATTGAAAATGTGATAAATGGCACCGAGAGATAAACATCACATGTTCTCACATATTTGTGGGACTTGAAAATCAAAAAAAATGAACTCATTGATAACAGAGAGTAGAATGATCACCAGAGGCTGCGATGGGTAGTGGAGGGTGGGTGGAGATGGTTAATGGGTACAAAAAAAAAAAAAATACAAAGAATGAATAAGATCTACTACTTGATAGTAAAACAGAGTGACTACAATCAATAACTTCATTGTATATTTTCAAATAATGAGTGTAATTGGATTGTTTGTAACCCAAAGGATAAATGCTTGAGGGATGCATACCCCATTCTCCATGATATGTTTATTTCACAGTTCATGTGTGTATCAAGACATCTCACGTACCTCATAAGTATATATGCCTACTATGTACCCACAAAAAATTAAAAAATGAAAAAAAAGAAAGAAAATGTGATAAATGGTGGAAACACCTGGAGGTGTGAGCCTTGTTTATAAAGGTGATCTCAGCCTCAGTGCTCTGTCTGATGCTGAAGAAAAAGCTGAGGAACTGAAATGGACTGCTTTTGCGATCTGCACTGATACACAAACTGTTTTGGCATACGCATACCCCATTGGAATAACACATTAAGTCAGCACCCTCCTCTCTCAGTTCCAATGGGAAAGGCTTCATTCTACCTCAAGAATGCTTCCTTTACAATCTTGGACCTTACTTTTCTTAAACCTAATTTTTCAGGAAACTTTGACCTCACATCATTGGATGTATCAGTGTAACTGAAGGATAATCAGTCAATTCCCCTTCATAAAGGCTAAAGAAAACATTCAGGGTGAGTGCAAGAACCAGAAAAACATTTGTATCACTAAAAGACACGTGTTGATGTCAGTCATGTTCAGATAAACTCTACAGTGTTCACAGGGTAGAGAAAAAAAGTGATTCATAATAAAAATTAATTTCTGGTAGCAAATGTATATCACCTTTTGCTGTGATTACTGTTAAATGCCTGCCAATAAATAATTATTGACAAAAATAGATAATGCATAAATCCAGTAACCATTGATGGAATAAAGTCTATGTAATTATTACTAAGGTCTGCTATTGTAATGCATCAGCTTTCAAAAGAGTTGGGGTTGACATATTAAACAGCAATTGGAGAGAGTTTGATGAAATACTATTTCTTCTCCCCAACACTTTTGCACTCTACTTTTTCTCACGACATAGGTGCTGACTAGTAAAATAATATGGATAATAATAATATACAACATTCATTGAACTCATGACTTTACAGCTCATTTTCCTAACCACAAGGTTCTAGTACCTCCAAGATGATGTGCCAATAAATTTAGGTATATTTTAGCAGGGCTAACTGAAAATGTCTTAATTCAGGGAATACATAAAAGTCCTCAAATACTAAAAGTGGCAGGGTAGTGAAAAAAATGTTTTTGAGTAGGTGAGCTTTGATTCGTTCTTCAAGACATTCCATGGAAGTGGTCACCTACCAATGTCCTATGACTGGCATAAGCTCTTTGTTTTATGATGACAGAAGAAAACATACCACATGGAGGGTTATTTTGATTGTTTTGTGGCTTAAAAACATAGAAAGATTGTTAGATATTGTTAAATATCTAATTGTTAGATATAAAGATATTGTTAGGTATCTTTAGCAAAATCTATCAATATTCTGGCACTCAAAAAACTGAAAACAAAAAATACCAAAACAAAAGGTCATCTGAGGTTGGATTGTACAAAAAAGCAATGTGCCTAAGTTTGTAAATAATATTATTACAAAAGCCGGCTTCTACTATAATGTTTAACTTATAGATGAACTGCATGGTTCAATGTTGAGCCAGAAAACAGAAATATCTCATAATAACTTATAAGTTTGTAGGGCTCTGGCAAAACATGAAAGTTTACGTTTCTTAATTAACCTTGAGTTCATTTTATGTATGAAAATTATGAGGAACAGTAACTAGACCCTTAGTAAACATATAATTCACCCAATGTCATTGATGTATCCCTTTCTGACCCTTAAAAAAATCAATTAACTTCCTGAAATCATTAAGGATAGTGACCATTTTTCCCATTCATCCCTTAAAGTTTCCTTTCCACAGAAACCTGAGCTTTCCTCAGTGGGTTTATGACAGTTCCTACTCTACCTCCAGGCTGAAAATATCAGGCCTTATTTTTCCTGCATATGAACTGTTTACCAATTATTGCCATTGCTTCCTTTCTATTTAGCTTCCCCGCATTAACTAACTTGGCAAATTTTCACTCCAAACCATCTTGGATAGTCAGAGATGTGTGGCCTTTCAGTGATTTGTGGTTGTTCCTAAATTTTCCGGCATATCTTGCTTTTGCAATCCTTCATTTTGCTTATTGAATACAAAAAATCAATAAAAATAATGTTTGTAAAGGAAAAGCAGAGAGGATTTTATAATTATAGATAATTCAAAAATATCTTCACATACTGCATATTTTTTTCTTCAAAAGCCATGGTAAGCAATTCCATTATTTGGCATTTACTCTAAAAAATGAAAATCTATGTTCATACAAAATTCTCTACATGAGTGCTTTTAATAGTTGCATTTGTGATATCCAAAAACTGGGACCAGCCCAAATGTCCTTCTCTAGGAGAATGAATAAACAAACTGATGTATCTTTAAAATAAAATACCATTTGACAATAATAAAAAATAAGGTATTAATATACATGACAATTTGAATAAATCTCAAAGGTATTAAGCCGAGTAAAAAAAGCTAGTTTTATACTATGTGCTTCCGTTTACATGATAGTCTCAAAAAGAAAAGACTAGGCGGAGCAAGATGGCCGAATAGGAACAGCTCCAGTCTCCAACTCCCAGCGCGAGCGACACAGAAGACCGGTGATTTCTGCATTTTCAACTGAGGTACTGGGGTCATCTCACTAGGGAGTGCCGGACAATCGGTGCTGGTCAGCTGCTGCAGCCTGACCAGCGAGAGCTGAAGCAGGGCGAGGCATCGCCTCACCTGGAAGCGCAAGGGGGAAGGGGATCCGTTTTCCTAGCCAGGGGAACTGAGACACACAACACCTGGAAAATCGGGTAACTCCCACCCCAATACTGCGCTGTAAGCATACAGGCACACCAGAATATATCCCACACCTGGCCGGGAGGGTCCCACGCCCACGAAGCCTCCCTCACTGCTAACACAGCAGTCTGCCGCGATCTATCCGCAAGGCAGCAGCGAGGCTGGGGGAGGGGCGCCCGCCATTGCTGAGGCTTAAGTAGGTAAACAAAGCCGCTGGGAAGCTCGAACTGGGTGGAGCTCACAGCAGCTCAAGGAAGCCTGCCTGTCTCTGTAGTCTCCACCTCTGGGGACAGCGCACAGCTGAAGACCAACAGGGGAAGTAGCAGGAGCCGGTGCAGACGCGAACGACTCTGTCTGACAGCTTTGGGGAGAGCCATGGATCTCCCAACGCAGAGGTTGAGATCTGAGAACGGACAGACTGCCTGCTCAGGTGTGTCCCTGACCCCTGAGTAGCCTAGCTGGGAGAAATCCCCCACTAGGGGCAGTCTGACACCCCACACCTCACAGGGTGGAGTACACCCCTGAGAGGAAACTTCCAAAGGAAGAATCAGACAGGTACACTCGCTGTTCAGCAATATTCTATCTTCGGCAACCTCTGCTGCTGATACCCAGGCAAACAGGGTCTGGAGTGGACCTCAAGCAATCTCCAACAGACCAACAGACAGTCCTTCTGACTGTCAGAAGGAAAACTATCAAACAGGAAGGACACCTATACCAAAACCGCATCAGTACGTCACCACCATCAAAGACCAGAGACAGATAAAACCACAAAGATGGGGAAGAAGCAGGGCAGAAAAGCTGGAAATTCAAAAAATAAGAGCGCATCTCCCCCTGCAAAGGAGCGCAGCCCATCGCCAGCAACGGATCAAAGCTGGTCAGAGAATGACTTGGACGAGAGGAGAGAAGAAGGCTTCAGTCCATCAAACTTATCAGAGCTAAAGGAGGAATTACGTACCCAGCGCAAAGAAACTAAAAATCTTGAAAAAAGAGTGGAAGAATTGACAGCTAGACTAATTAATGCAGAGAAGATCATAAACGAAATGACAGAGATGAAAACCATGACACGAGAAATACGTGACAAATGCACAAGCTTCAGTAACCGACTCGATCAACTGGAAGAAAGAGTATCAGCGATTGAAGATCAAATGAATGAAATGAAGCGAGAAGAGAAACCAAAAGAAAAAAGAAGAAAAAGAAATGAGCAAAGCCTGCAAGAAGTATGGGATTACGTAAAAAGACCAAATCTACGCCTGATTGGGGTGCCTGAAAGTGAGGGGGAAAATGGAACCAAGTTGGAAAACACTCTTCAGGAAATCATCCAGGAGAACTTCCCCAACCTAGTAGGGCAGGCCAACATTCAAATTCAGGAAATACAGAGAACGCCACAAAGATACTCCTCCAGAAGAGCAACTCCAAGACACATAATTGCCAGATTCACCAAAGTTGAAATGAAGGAAAAAATCTTAAGGGCAGCCAGAGAGAAAGGTCGGGTTACCCACAAAGGGAAGCCCATCAGACTAACAGCAGATCTCTCGGCAGAAACTCTACAAGCCAGAAGAGAGTGGGGGCCAATATTCAACATTCTTAAAGAAAAGAATTTTCAACCCAGAATTTCATATCCAGCCAAACTAAGTTTCATAAGTGAAGGAGAAATAAAATCCTTTACAGATAAGCAAATGCTTAGAGATTTTGTCACCACCAGGCCTGCCTTACAAGAGACCCTGAAGGAAGCCCTAAACATGGAAAGGAACAACCGGTACCAGCCATCGCAAAAACATGCCAAAATGTAAAGACCATCGAGGCTAGGAAGAAACTGCATCAACTAACGAGCAAAATAACCAGTTAATATCTAATGGCAGGATCAAGTTCACACATAACAATATTAACCTTAAATGTTAATGGACTAAATGCTCCAATTAAAAGACACAGACTGGCAAACTGGATAAAGAGTCAAGACCCATCAGTCTGCTGTATTCAGGAGACCCATCTCACATGCAGAGACATACATAGGCTCAAAATAAAGGGATGGAGGAAGATCTACCAAGCAAATGGAGAACACAAAAAAGCAGGGGTTGCAATCCTTGTCTCTGATAAAACAGACTTTAAACCATCAAAGATCAAAAGAGACAAAGAAGGCCATTACATAATGGTAAAGGGATCAATTCAACAGGAAGAGCTAACGCTCCTAAATATATATGCACCCAATACAGGAGCACCCAGATTCATAAAGCAAGTCCTTAGGGACTTACAAAGAGACTTAGACTCCCATACAATAATAATGGGAGACTTCAACACTCCGCTGTCAACATTAGACAGATCAACGAGACAGAAAGTTAACAAGGATATCCAGGAATTGAACTCATCTCTGCACCAAGCGGACCTAATAGACATCTATAGAACTCTCCACCCCAAATCAACAGAATATACATTCTTCTCAGCACCACATCGCACTTATTCCAAAATTGACCACATAATTGGAAGTAAAGCACTCCTCAGCAAATGTAAAAGAACAGAAATTATAACAAACTGTCTCTCAGACCACAGTGCAATCAAACTAGAACTCAGGACTAAGAAACTCAATCAAAACCGCTCAACTACATGGAAACTGAACAACCTGCTCCTGAATGACTACTGGGTACATAACGAAATGAAAGCGGAAATAAAGATGTTCTTTGAAACCAATGAGAACAAAGATACAACATACCAGAATCTCTGGGACACATTTAAAGCAGTGTGTAGAGGGAAATTTATAGCACTAAATGCCCACAAGAGAAAGCAGGAAAGATCTAAAATGGACACTCTAACATCACAATTAAAAGAACTAGAGAGGCAAGAGCAAACACATTCAAAAGCTAGCAGAAGGCAAGAAATAACTAAGATCAGAGCCGAACTGAAGGAGATAGAGACACAAAAAACCCTCCAAAAAATCAATGAATCCAGGAGTTGGTTTTTTGAAAAGATCAACAAAATTGACAGACCGCTAGCAAGGCTAATAAAGAAGAAAAGAGAGAGGAATCAAATAGATGCAATAAAAAATGATAAAGGGGATATCACCACTGACCCCACAGAAATACAAACTACCATCAGAGAATACTATAAACGCCTCTACGCAAATCAACTAGAAAATCTAGAAGAAATGGATAATTTCCTGGACACTTACACTCTCCCAAGGCTAAACCAGGAAGAAGTTGAATCCCTGAATAGACCAATAGCAGGCTCTGAAATTGAGGCAACAATTAATAGCCTACCCACCACAAAAAGTCCAGGACCAGATGGATTCACAGCTGAATTCTACCAGAGGTACAAGGAGGAGCTGGTACCATTCCTTCTGAAACTATTCCAATCAATAGAAAAAGAGGGAATCCTCCCTAACTCATTTTATGAGGCCAACATCATCCTGATACCAAAGCCTGGCAGAGACACAACAAAAAAAGAGAATTTTAGACCAATATCCCTGATGAACATTGATGCAAAAATTCTCAATAAAATACTGGCAAACCGGATTCAGCAGCACATCAAAAAGCTTATCCACCATGATCAAGTGGGCTTCATCCCTGGGATGCAAGGCTGGTTCAACATTCGCAAATCAATAAACGTAATCCAGCATATAAACAGAACCAAAGACAAGAACCACATGATTGTCTCAATAGATGCAGAAAAGGCTTTTGACAAAATTCAACAGCCCTTCATGCTAAAAACGCTCAATAAATTCGGTATTGATGGAACGTATCTCAAAATAATAAGAGCCATTTATGACAAACCCACAGCTAATATCATACTGAATGGGCAAAAACTGGAAAAATTCCCTTTGAAAACTGGCACAAGACAGGGATGCCCTCTCTCACCACTCCTATTCAACATAGTGTTGGAAGTTCTGGCTAGGGCAATCAGGCAAGAGAAAGAAATCAAGGGTATCCAGTTAGGAAAAGAAGAAGTCAAATTGTCCCTGTTTGCAGATGACATGATTGTATATTTAGAAAACCCCATTGTCTCAGCCCAAAATCTCCTTAAGCTGATAAGCAACTTCAGCAAAGTCTCAGGATACAAAATTAATGTGCAAAAATCACAAGCATTCTTATACACCAGTAACAGACAAGCAGAGAGCCAAATCAGGAATGAACTTCCATTCACAATTGCTTCAAAGAGAATAAAATACCTAGGAATCCAGCTTACAAGGGATGTAAAGGACCTCTTCAAGGAGAACTACAAACCACTGCTCAGTGAAATCAAAGAGGACACAAACAAATGGAAGAACATACCATGCTCATGGATAGGAAGAATCAATATCGTGAAAATGGCCATACTGCCCAAGGTTATTTATAGATTCAATGCCATCCCCATCAAGCTACCAATGAGTTTCTTCACAGAATTGGAAAAAACTGCTTTAAAGTTCATATGGAACCAAAAAAGAGCCCGCATTGCCAAGACAATCCTAAGTCAAAAGGACAAAGCTGGAGGCGTTACGCTACCTGACTTCAAACTATACTACAAGGCTACAGTAACCAAAACAGCATGGTACTGGTACCAAAACAGAGCTATAGACCAATGGAACAGAACAGAGTCCTCAGAAATAATACCGCACATCTACAGCCATCTGATCTTTGACAAACCTGAGAGAAACAAGAAATGGGGAAAGGATTCCCTATTTAATAAATGGTGCTGGGAAAATTGGCTAGCCATAAGTAGAAAGCTGAAACTGGATCCTTTCCTTACCCCTTATACGAAGATTAATTCAAGATGGATTAGAGACTTAAATGTTAGACCTAATACCATAAAAACCCTAGAAGAAAATCTAGGTAGTACCATTCAGGACATAGGCATGGGCAAGGACTTCATGTCTAAAACACCAAAAGCAACGGCAGCAAAAGCCAAAATTGACAAATGGGATCTAATTAAACTAAAGAGCTTTTGCACAGCAACAGAAACTACCATCAGAGTGAACAGGCAACCTACAGAATGGGAGAAAATTTTTGCAACCTACTCATCTGACAAAGGGCTAATATCCAGAATCTACAAAGAACTCAAACAAATATACGAGAAAAAAACAAACAACCCCATCAAAAAGTGGGGAAAGGATATGAACAGACATTTCTCAAAAGAAGATATTCATACAGCCAACAGACACATGAAAAAATGCTCATCGTCACTCGCCATCAGAGAAATGCAAATCAAAACCACAATGAGATACCATCTCACACCAGTTAGAATGGCAATCATTAAGAAGTCAGGAAACAACAGGTGTTGGAGAGGATGTGGAGAAATAGGAACACTTTTACACTGTTGGTGGGATTGTAAACTAGTTCAACCATTATGGAAAACAGTATGGCAATTCCTCAAGGATCTAGAACTAGATGTACCATATGACCCAGCCATCCCACTACTGGGTATATACCCAAAGGATTATAAATTATTCTACTACAAAGACACATGCACACGTATGTTTATTGCGGCACTATTCACAATAGCAAAGACTTGGAATCAACCCAAATGTCCATCTGCGACAGACTGGATTAAGAAAATGTGGCACATATACACCATGGAATACTATGCAGCCATAAAAAAGGATGAGTTTGCGTCCTTTGTAGGGACATGGATGCAGCTGGAAACCATCATTCTTAGCAAACTATCACAAGAACAGAAAACCAAACACCGCATGTTCTCACTCATAGGTGGGAACTGAACAATGAGATCACTTGGACTCGGGAAGGGGAACATCACGCACTGGGGCCTATCATGGGGAGGGGGGAGGGGGGAGGAGGGAGGGATTGCATTGGGGAGTTATACATGATATAAATGATGAATTGATGGGTGCTGAGGAGTTGATGGGTGCAGCACACCAACATGGCATAAGTATACATATGTAACAAACCTGCACGTTATGCACATGTACCCTAGAACTTAAAGTATAATAAAAAAAAAAAAAAAAGAAAAGACTATAGTGATGGTGAACAGATCAGTGGTTTGTAGAAATTACCAGCTGGGGGAGACTCTGACTATAGAGTAATAACATAAGGGAGGTTATTTTTTCTTTTGAGTTGATGAAACTGCTCTGTATCCTGATTCTGGTGATGTTTACATGGATCTATACATGTATTAAAACTTATAGAACTGTATACTTTAAAGGCAACTTAAAAAGTAAAATTAGAAAAAAATCCTATGTGTCTCATAGTTGATTTTTAAATTCTATCTTCTATTTTCTCCCCACTGGCTTCTTTTTAACATATATTATGACTGATCAAAATGTCATTGAGGTTTGGTGTAGCAATAATCCTGTCACCCAGTTGCTGAGCATAGTATTGCACAGGTACTTTTACAACTCTTGCACCCCTCTTACCCTTCTCCCTCTTGTGGTCCTCAGTGTCTCCTGTTGTCATCTTTATAGCCATTATACCCAATGTTTAGTTCCAACTTACAAATGAGAGCATGAAGTATTTGGTTTTCTGTTCCTGCATTAATTTGCTTAGGACAATGACCTCCAGCTGAAGCTGTGTTGCCACAAAGCACATGATTTTGTTCTTTTTAATGGCTGTGTAGTATTCCATGGTGTATATGTACCACATTTTCTTTATCCAGTCCACTGTTAATGGGTATCTGGGTTGATTCCATGTCTCTGCTATTGTGAATAGTGTTGGAATGGGCATACAAGTGCATGTGTGTTTTTAACAGAATGATTTATATTCCTTTGTTTACATACCCAGTAAAGAGACTGCTGGATTAAATGTTAGTTCTGAGTTCTTTGAGAAATCTACAAATTGCTTTCCATGGTGGCTGAACTAATTTACATTCCAACCAGTAGTGTATAAGTGTTCTTTTTTTTTTCCTGCAGCCTCGACAGCATCTGTTGTTTTTTGACTTTTTAATAATAGCCATTCTGATTGGTATAAGAGGGTATCTCATTATGATTTTGATTTGCATTTCTCTGATAATTAATAATGTTGAGCAAATAGTGATTTCAATAGAAACCAAGCAGTTCTCTCCCTCAAGCTAGAAAACTCAGACTCAGAGGCTATCAATTTGAGGATGATCATGCAGCCAGAGCTTCGCCTGTGAGGAAGATGCCTTCCCTCCATTAAGAGGAATGGTAGGACACTAAGTAAGTATCCTGCAATACAAGTTTTGTGCTCAAGGTAGACAACCTATGCCAACAATAGCCTCTGGATAGAAGACAATTATTTAGAAAATGAAAGAAAGATACTCATGGAGCCTCATTTCAGTATTTTTTAGCAGGGGTCGAAGATTCCATTGTCCTCTTCAAAGTCCTTGTTCACCTTCAACTGCTGGCAAAAAACATCTACACCAAAGAAAGCCCACAAGTCATGGTGAATTATATAATACGCCTAATTTTAGACAGTGCATATAACTATAGTAGAGTTCCTAAAGCCAAGATATTTTTTCTTTAAAAGAGCACATCTAAATTATAAATGAATCAAACACTTATAATTTAAATATCAAAAATACGAAACCCAGAAATCAGTTGTGTTTCAACATCATTCAGGGTTTTGGTTAAACTTTATCTGAATTTCATTCCCCACGGCCTTTGCGAATTTTACAAACTTCTGAAAATTCTTGGCAGAACCCTTGTTTTCACCTCTTCATCCATTTCCTCTATCTTAGTTCTTCCCCAAGGTAGGTTAAAGATAAAGTTTAATTCCTTCAAGGCTTTGTATTGGGAAAAAAGAAAAACACATCCCTTCTAGTTTAGCATTTTGTAACTTCAGTAATTTCACCAGTTTACATTGGATGGGTCATGAGGAGGGTTCATCTTACCTATTCTATAGCCTTTTCCTACTTTTCTAGCTTCACACTTTACTCTCCATCTTCTGTCATCTTCTCCTTGGGGTAATAAGCAAGTTATTTTCTTCTTTCTCTAGCAGGGAAGCTCACTCAAGTTCCAGTGAGTAAATAGTTTTCCTAATTTCACTCTAGTAAGAACTTGCACACGAGTGGCTAAGAGACCTGTTAACATCTCATTACATGTATATCAGGTGTGTATTTGCTTACCACTTATGGTATTCAAAGTTATGTGTTCATACTGCAGTTATAAAATTAATTTAATACATATCCTTATAAGAAAACAATAGAATTTCTCAAGTATAAAGATCTAATCTCTTTAACAAACAAGTTTAATTGGATTTCACAGAGGAGAGCTAGAGATCTAGGCTTCCCAAGTATGCAGTAAACAGCGAAACTTATCACTGGAGTCTTTCATTCATTATAAAAAATTGTTGGGAATACAAAGAACAAATTCACCCATGGCTCCATTAGCACCTTCTCCCCAAAATTATATACAAAATGTTGCATATGTAGATTATTTGGAGAGAAGATCAACAGTTTTCAGCAAATTCTGTAAAGGTCTATGACCTCAAAAATATTAAGTATTATATAAACACTAAGCATTGTGTAATCATTAACATTATGCTCTGATTATTCGGGTAAGTTTTATTTGCTTTTCCTTCCCAAGGCCTCTTCATTAGAGCTCAAGAAAGAAGTAATGAAAGCACTAAAGAATGGAAGGAAGAAAGGAAGGAAATATATGAAGTTGAAGTTAGAAAAATATATGCCTTTTAAACATTTAACCTTAAAGGCCATTAATTATAACGTACTAGAAGGTAGATGGTAAACAAAACAAATTCCAGTTGAGATTTGGGGATTTTTCAACAAGAATTAACAATTACATGTTTTATTCATATGTCTTTACAAAGTGGAATGTTACCCCTCACAGAATGACACTCACATCAATATATATTGGAGAAAAAGAAGAAAATGGCAATCAACTGAAATTGGCCAGACTGATAATCACATATAATAATCTATTATATAACTTTTTCCATTTTCTCTGCATGTATTATGTTGATGCAAAAGTGATTGCAGATTTGCAATTAAAAGTAATAGTGAAAACCACAATTACTTTTGCACCAACCTGTTTTTTTTTAATTTTTTACAAAATAAGATAATGCAATAAATAATGATTTGTAATCTGTCCTTTTGATATATCAATAATAGATCTTTGTGTTCTTGTAAAAGTACTGTTATTCTGTGATCTACATGGGCAATTTTAATTAATTTCTATATTTGGATATTGTTTGACATTTTTAGCTATTAATAAATACCACTGAGATGAACATCCTCATAGATAAATCTACATGCATTACTATGATTGCCATGAGTACTAGAAATGTGGTTGTTGGGCCAAAATGTCTGCAAAGCACATGTCTATGGGTATGTTTGTTTCTATGTTTCTAAGGCTCATGGTGATCACCAGAGATACCAAATGTCCTCTTCTACCCATTGGCAGAAAGACCTTGGCTTGCAGGATAGTCCAGGGTATTCTTCTTCCCTTGAAGATTTTACTGAATGTAGCGTGGCTTGAGATGATCATGGCTGACCTACCCTGCTGTAGAAATTACTCCCTTGTTAATGTTTAGATTAATTTCCTTATTATCTGAAAAGAGAATTTGTTGAAGCTAGAAAATCTTAAATCAAATGGTGGGTCTTTCGATTAATTTTACTGGGAAGTATTTTAGTGCTGATACTTACTAACCAATGAAAGAGGTTTTTCAAGAACACAATAGGTTTGTTGGAAGGATCTGATTTTGTCTTTATCTCCTTACTCACTATTTGGCTGAGGGTTACTCTGAAACATGTATATACTCTCCCAGCCACTTCTTTCTATTACAACTTGGAAAGAATGAAAAACAATTGTATGAATGTCCATACCTCTTCTCTCTAGGGCCTCCTTTATTTTAAACCACTATCAAGGATGAATGATTATTCTGGAAGTATTTGGAAGTCTGCCTTCTCAACTTGGAAGAGCAGACACACGTCCCTGGGTTAATATGTCTCCACTTGTTAACAAAGTCTTCTCCATTATTTTTAGTAAGGAAAAATGTTCTAAGAGGTCCTTTCCTTTCCTGTTATGCCACTATGTTCTCCTTTAATAGAAATAATGTAGATAGGTCATCCTCTCCCCCACTCACTCCCATCAAGAAAAGTGGTAGGATAAAACAAATCCTCATTTTGCAGTGCAATTTTGCCTAACCCAGCATTCATTTGACTAAATAATTTCTCTTTTTATAGTAAATTATTCTGGAAAATAATGGCGATCAGTGCCCAAAGCAATTTAATTGTTTGGATCAAATGGGGGGGAAGTACTAAAACAATAATTTCCAGTGCCCTTGCTGTATTCATTTCTTACTGTTGCAGCCATTTAAAAAATTACCATAAACTTAGTGGCTTAAGACAACAGAGATGTGTTCTCCAACAGGTCTACAAGCTAGAAGTTTATAATCAAGGTGTTGGGGGCATCATTCCCTCCAGAATCTCTAAGGGAGGTTCTTCCTTGACTCTTCCAGTTTCTGGCGGCTCCAGGAGTTCCCCGGCTTCTGCTGCATAACTACACCATCTTGCCTCCATTTACACATAGCCTTCTCCTTTTCTCTGTGTATCTTCTGCTGTAAATATTTCTCCTTGATTTTCTCTTCTAGGTACACTCGTCACTGGACTTAGAGTCCATCCATATAAACTATGATGTTCTCATTTCAAAATTCTTAATTATTTCTGCAAAAACTCTTCTGTGAGCCAAATCAGCTCACATTTACAGGTTCTGGGGGTTAAGACATGAACACAGATTTTGAGGGACCACCATTCAATCCACTACACTTGCTCACTTGAGATCTTTAAAGTAAAATGTAATAAATTTATTAACATAGGGCAAAAACAGAATTTTATTTTCCCAGTTCATTTTTAGAGAAACGTTCTTATTTTTCTGGAATCATCCCACTATAGGCCAAAATACCATCAGGTAGGACTACTTTAAAAAACACTTTTCTCAGAATTTATGATGGCTCCTTAACCCACTGAAGTCGTGTTAAGCCCAACATTTGGCAATACCCATATATTTCAGTGTTATTAATGTCTCCTCTGTCAGTCCTCACATTGGCCCATTCTAGTAAAATCCACAAGGTACTGATCCACAATATAAGGGATACAACTTAGATTGTTTTAAATAATATTTATGATTGGAGAGTTAGTTTTCTTGCTTGTTTTGCTTTCGGTTATGGGGATGGCAGGGTCCCGCCACTTAAATTTAGATGTCCCATCTTTTGTGACCTCTGATATTGAAGGAAAAAACAGTTTAAGGAGTTATACTAATACCCTAGGGGATAATGACTTATTTCAATCATGGATCTAAAACAAAACAACACACCAACACACACATACACACACACACACACACACACACAAACGCCAGCTTAACATCTGCCATTATAGATATGGGAATAGTAAGTGTCTCAGTACAGGATATTAAAAACAAGGATAAATTGTACACTTAAGCACTCTCGTTTTTGGTAAAGATAACATCTAATCTGCCGTGCTTGCTTGTGATACCAACTAAAGTGGCAAATGGCATCAACTAACCCCCAATCCTCCCTGTAGCTTCATATTTGGCCAACACTTGGTTTCACCACAACTTCCTGGCTTGCCAGCAATTAGAGGAGGAAATACGTCATGTTGCTTGGACAGATTAATCAATAAATGGCCAGCAGTCACTCTGAGTAGCAGCTGCCCAGTCAGTAACCATCAATTCTGATCACTTCACATCATAACCCAAGCCTCTGCATTGATTCTCTTCACTCCATTCTAGGGACCGGATTATTTACCTTTGAAAGCAACAATGGGGTAGAAGTATGAGTGAAAAGGAGAGGACCCTGAAAGCCTGAGGCTGTCACAGGCTGGATTTTTTTCCTGCTGTCAAGAATGTCTTTTTAAATAGTGTTATAACACATCTTATTTAAGTATTTGTCAGTGCAGACAGTAGACTTTGTTTCAGCACACTTGTAAGAAAAAGTGAACTCATGGGTTATAAAGACAAAAATTCTGGTCAAATAATCAAATTAGGACCCCATTTTTTTTTTCAGTTAGGCCGTAAATAGAGAAATGGTGGTAAGCATGATGGAAGCTCCTATGGCCAACTGCATAATAGAGGGACTAAAGCCACAAATGCTGTTTTCAGAATTGACGCTCAAACAAACAAAAAATAAATAAAAAGATTAATTAATCCTTAGTTACAATGCCTGTATAAGTTATTGCAGAAACCAGGTAACACTCGAGCAATAAAGTGCAAACTGACACTGTCCTTGGAAAAGCAGATGCAGGGCCTAACCACTTATACACAGTTTTCTTTTTCTGACATTAGACTTGTACATGCGTGTCTGATTTCTGGTCATCTGTGAGAAGTCTATGCTTTCATTAAAATATTCTAAGTGAACTGGAATCTTGCAGAATGTAGTCACTGAAAATTTTTATTGTCTCTACAACGTCTAGTAAAATGTTGGGCCTTTTGCAAATGCTCAATAAATATTTACATATCGTAATTTGGTTAAGGAGGTGCCTCAAAATTGGTATTGTTCTTAAACTACAGCATGGGTTCCTAACTCCTATGGCTGTAGGGGCAGAGCTGGTGACCAAAATGAATGAAGTGGGCCAGGTATGGGGAGAGTAAATAAACTGGAAAGCTCAGTGAGAGACCAGGCCAATCATGGCAATTCTTCTGATTTTTTTCAGAGGCACTAGAAATCCAAACTGTGGAATTACTCCATCTTAAAATCTTGATAACTAGCCTGTTTATTTTTTTCAACAAAATCGGTGTATGGTTCAGCTCTTGATTCTGGTCACATGTTCAAAATGTGCCTTCTGTGACTGAGGTCATTTTATCCCTAATATTCTTGCTAAGAGTTCACAGAATCTCATAATTAAATAGTAAGAGGCACTTAAGGAAGTGACTTTTCAAACTGTGAGTGCTTTTCAAATTGTAGATCATGACCTATTTGTGGGTTGTGAACCTTCTTCATAATCAGATCAGCCAGGCTTAAAACAAACAAGTAAACATACAACAATAACAAAATAAAATATATTAGAATAAATGTATTCGCCTAGAATAGAAAACATCAGGCAGCATCATAAGTACACATAAAATAAAGGTAAGCATTGTTTTTTAAACTTCAAGTTTGCAAATACATAGGTGTGTACTTGATTTTGTGTGTTTGGTGGGTCAGGATATAAAATGTTTTAAGGAGACTCATTCTCAAATAAATGTGCATGCCCTGATTTTGTCTAATTCCTATAAGACAAGTAAATGGAAACCCAGAGAAGTGAAATGTTTTTCCAAATCTTGTACAGGTAGAAAGTAGGAAACCTGAAACTCAAGTTAAAATTCAGGTTTCCCTTGTTAAAATTTTCTTATTAGATAGAGCCTTCCTTTGGAAAGGAATTATAATCAGAGCAGTTGCTTTGTGATCTTTCAGGGAAGGATTTGACAACTCCTGGTAGATTTTAATCTGACCATTTCTCACTTCTTCCTTAACCCCAAGTTCCTCTTCTAAAACCTCATTATCCGATTGTGAATTTTAACTAAAAAACAAACAAACAAACAAAAACACAGAAGACCTCAGGAGATTCTCCACATATTTTCTCATTGCATCTACTTACCCCCAGGCATCTGTACGCTCAAAGCATGTGTTTCTACAGATGTTCTACCCTTGCTCCTAATCTAATGCCAACCCTTCTCTGTATATTCTTTTTTTTTTTTTACAAATTTCTGTTCAGGTCCCTGCTTTTTTTTTTATTATTATTATTATACTTTAAGTTCTAGGGTACATGTGCACAACGTGCAGGTTTGTTACATATGTACACTTGTGCCATGATGGTGTGCTGCACCCATCAACTCGTCAGCACCCATCGATTCATCATTTATATCAGGTATAACTCCCAATGCAATCCCTCCCCTCACCTCCCCACAACAGGCCCTGATGTGTGATGTTCCCCCACTCCCTGAGTCCAAGTGATCTCATTGTTCAGTTCCCACCTATGAGTGAAAACATGCGGTGTTTGGTTTTCTGTTCTTGCAAAAGTTTTCTGAGAATGATGGTTTCCAGTTGCATCCATGTCCCTACAAAGGACACAAACTCATCCCTTTTTATGGCTGCGTAGTATTCCATGGTGTATATGTGCCACATTTTCTTAATCCAGTCTGTCACTGATGGACATTTGGGTTAATTCCAAGTCTTTGCTATTGTGAATAGTGCCGCAATGAACATATGTGTGCATGTGTCTTTATAGGAGCATGATTTATAATCCTTTGGGTATATACCCAGTAATGGGATGGCTGGGTCATATGGTATTTCTAGTTCTAGATTCTTATGAACAGACATTTCTCAAAAGAAGATATGCATACAGCCAACAGACACATGAAAAAATGCTCGTCATCACTGGCCATCAGAGAAATGCAAATCAAAACCACAATGAGATACCATCTCACACCAGGTAGAATGGCAATCATTAAAAAGTCAGGAAACAACAGGTGCTGGAGAGGATGTGGAGAAATAGGAACAATTTTACACTGTTGGTGGGATTGTAAACTAGTTTAACCATTGTGGAAAACAGTACGGTGATTCCTTCTCTGTATATTCTATCCCACACCCTTTGCTTGTTCAGTAATTCCTCTGCTAAAACTGTGCCCAGTCTCTCCTGAATCATGGTATCTGCCTCTACTGGATCAAACACATCAATACCTAAGAATATTCTCATATTTCCCAATATACCCCCAAAGCACAATCTATTTATTCTATATCTCATCCACCATGCTTTCATTCCGCCCTCTTTCCAGAAAAACTCTGTGAATAATTTTTCTACACAATTCCCAAATTTTTCTTCTACTTTTCTAAAAATCACAGATCAATCAGGTTTCCACCTCTACCTTACACTTCTCCCCAGCAGCCCTTGTTATGGTCACAAAATAACTTTCCCTTGATGTGTCTGATGGGCCATTCTTAGTCCTTATCTTACCCCATTGGACAGCAGCTGTTATCACAGCTGATCACAGCCTCTTCCTTGAAACATCTCATGCAGCTGGACTCCAGGAGACTACTTTCTCTCTTCTATCTTCCTACCTCACCACAGGCTCCTCTTCAGCAGCCTTCCCTGATACCCTCACATTCTACAGGCTGCTAAACGTTGAGTGCCTAAGCTCAGTTCTCAGGTGTCTTCTATTTTCAACCCAGACTCACTCCCTTGATAATCTCAACAACATCTCAACAAAAGCATTCTCTAGTCATTAAATGTTATTTCTAGGCTGACACCTCCCAAACTGATATCCTCAATTGGACCCCCAGAGCCCTTTCTCTCAACTGTCTACTCAACACCTGCACTAGGATGACGAAAAGAACACGTCAAGTTTTTTTCTTCAAAACTCAGACCCTGATCTTTCCCCAGTGCTACCCCCACTGCCCCCTCAACATGCTATACATTTCGGCTTTCTCCATATATGCTAGTGGCTTTCTTTCTGTTGTTCAGGCTTACGGCTTTGTGGAATCATCTTTGCTGCTCTTTTACTTTCATGTTTTGCATCCTCTCCCTTGGTAAATACTGTAAACCTTACCTCAAACATGTGTCCAGAATCCAATCACTTCATTTCAAATTTGAAGTCTGCACTCTGGTCTGAGCTACAATCATTTCTCTCCTAGCTTTTTGTAGGAGCTGGGTAGCTGGTCTCTCTGTTCAGTTTTCCCTCTCATGCAATCAACTCTTAACACACCAGCCTATGAGATAATGCCCAGCTATGCTCAAATTTCTACCATGGCTTTCCCTCTGGTCAAACAAAACTCAAGTCCTTACCATAGCTGCTAAGGCCGCATGTGAACTGCACTTTGACTGCCTCTCTGACTCCATCCCCTTTCACATTCCCTTTGCTCAAGCACTCAAACCACATTTTATTCCTTGCTGCTCCTTGAATATTCTAGGCACATTCACACTCAGGGCATTTGCACCTGCTAGTCTCTCTGCCTAATGGTTCCTCCTCCAGTAAGTCTCATGAATCACTTTTACTTTCTTCCTATCTGACCAAAATATAACCCTACCAGTGAGTTTTGCCTTGATCATGAAACCCACATTCCTCCTTTATCTTGCTTTATTTTTTCCAGGCACTTATCATCACTTGATATAGCATAAGTTTATTATTTTACTATATATATAAATACACACACATACATATATGTGTACACATATATACACATTTATATGTGTGTGTTTGTGTGTGTGTGTGCATATATATTTTCCCTACTACTGGCATGCAAGCTCCTTGTAAATAGGGATGCCGATTATTTCACTAATCTTTAGTACTGAGATTGGTACTAAAAAGGAACATGGTACATAGTAAGATGTTCAATTAAGAGTTGTTCAATGAAAGAAAGAAGGAATGAATTAATTAATGAGTGCCATTAGGGCATAATAACATTAATAATGATGATGATGGTGATAATAATAATAACAAAATCATAATAAAAACTCAAAGTACTTGTAAAACCGACCAAAACATCTGCATACGCAATACCTTATTTTTTTGCCTTACCACCAGTCTTTATGGTTGATATACATTATGTTCCCTGTTTACAGAGGAAGATAATAAGCCTTAAAATGCCCAAAGTGCCATGGCTAGTAAACAGAGAAATCAAAACTGACACTCATATTATTTGACTCTAATTCCAGTTCTCATGTCCCCGTGAAATATTCCATGAATATATCATTCCGTATCGGACACAGAAATGTGCCACTGAGATTCCTCAAGAAATGCCTCACTGCGCAGCTGCAAGAGTGTGGTTTGCTAATGGCCTCAGCTGTTAGCCCTAGCAGGATTCCCCTCAGCTTTTGAGATAAAGTCAAGTGATTTTGGGGTCCATAACTGAGCGAGATAGTGGCACCTACCTTGCCTAACCATCTCTGCCTGACACAAGATGATTCTAAGGGACCATCCTTGCTGCAGAGCTCTCCATTGGCCTGGCAGAGATTCTGTCAGTCCTAAAGCACAGTCTAATGCCCTATTCACCCCAATCCTGCTTCCTTTCTTTTCCTTTTACAGGTTCTTGCCAATAGGCTTTCTGACACTATTATATAAATTTCAGCTTTCACCCTCCAGAAAATCCAAACCAGCAATGGATGATACACAAGGCACACTAGAGTTGGCCCTGGATGAAAAGAAAGTAAAAGCGAGGAACCTCACGTGATTTGTATCATTATGTATTTCTGAGCCACCCCACAAGAAAGACATTTTCTCATCCTTTACCCTTACCTTCTGTACTCTATTAGAAGATGAAGAAACACGGACAATCAGAACTCTCTCAATGGAAAACCCAGTACTACCAAGGTTTGAGGAAGGGCCTGTGTATTCAAAATCTAACTCCGGGAAAAGTCACAGGAGTCTTTTTCAATAAATTGAGTGCCTTCCTGCCCTGCATTTCAAAAGTGAATGGCACTGTGTGTTCTGACATCAATGAAGTGAGAAAATGCCACAACACAACTCATATATCTCTCAGAAATTTGTTCTGACACTACAAATCCCCTTTTCACATATTTAACTGGAAATCATGATAGACATTCAGGTATCTCAACTGCAAAACAGAGAAAATAATAATAATGTCTGCTAAGTTGTGTGAAAATTAAGTTAGATACATTATAAAGAGTAAAATGCTCAATTAATATTATTTGTTATTATTAATCATTTCTAAAATGCTATTATTAATCATTTCTTTAAAAGAAATGCAATAAATATTACCTTTTAAAAGTCATATTTATGGCCGGGCGCGGTGGCTCAAGCCTGTAATCCCAGCACTTTGGGAGGCCGAGACGGGCGGATCACGAGGTCAGGAGATCGAGACCATCCTGGCTAACATGGGGAAACCCTGTCTCCACTAAAAATACAAAAAAAAAAAAAAAAAAACTAGCCCGGCAACGTGGCGGGCACCTGTAGTCCCAGCTACTCGGGAGGCTGAGGCAGGAGAATGGCGTGAACCCGGGAGGCGGAGCTTGCAGTGAGCTGAGATCCGGCCACTGCACTCCAGCCTGGGTGGCAGAGCGAAACTCCGTCTCAAAAAAAAAAAAAAAAAAAGTCATATTTATTTCTAAGCTTTACTTTTAGTTTTAATAAAACAACTGTGATGAGCTCTGCAAAAAATCAGTTAGGTACCACTTCTTTTATTTTATTCAATGTGACTTTCTCCATTGCTTATAAGGAATTTCTTAACCTACATTATCTACCTCAATAGAGTGAATAAAACAATGAATATAAATAAACTGTATAGGAAGAAAAAAAGTAAAAATTTGAGGCTAAATATAAACCCATACAAACCCGAATAGTAGTTGATATTCATCTGGATAAAGGGTGTCAATGTCAACCATTTAGCAACACATTATCCTAAATTACACTCTTTTACTATAAAGAACACCTTTGGAACAATTGGTGAAACTGGAATTGGGTCTGGGATTTAGACAGTAGTAATCTAGCAAGATCAGTTTCCTGATTTTGATGGTTATATTGGAGTTTTGTAGGAGCACTATCCATGTTCATGAGAGCTGAGCTCTAAAATATGCAGGGTGTGATGGGTATTAGGTAGGCAACTCATTGGGAAATTGTTCAGGAAGAAAAGTTGTTTGGATTGTACTTGCAACATTTCTGTGAGGTTGTAATTGTTTCCAAATAATTTTTGAAAGTTAAAATAGTCACCTAGTTGTTGACTTTTATTGGTATGTATGGCTTTTAAGCTACTGGTTTTAAAATATGCATTCTGATCAGAATCAATTAGTAAAGTGTTTTGTTGTTATTTTTAATGTTTGTTCTTTGTGGAACTATCTTTGCTGCTGTTTTACTTTCATGTTTTGCATCCTTTCCCTCGGTAAATACTGTAAGCCTGACCTTAAACATGTCTCCAGAGTCCAACGTCCAATCACTTCATTTCAAATTTAAAGTTTGCACTGTGGTCTGAGTTGCCATCATCTCTCTCTTGTTTTTTTTTTTTTTTTTTTTCTAATTAATTAATTAATTTATTTATTTATTTTATTTATTTTTTTTGAGACAGAGTCTTGCTCTGTCTCCCAGGCTGGAGAGCAGTGGCGCAATTTCGGCTCACTGCAACCTCTTCCTCCAGGGTTCACGCCATTCTCCTGCCTCAGCCTTCCGAGTAGCTGGGACTATAGGCGCCCGCCACCAAGCCTGGCTAAGTTTTTGTATTTTGTTTAGTAGACACAGGGTTTCACCGTGTTAGCCAGGATGGTCTCGATTTCCTGACTTCATGATCCGCCTGCCTCGTCCTCCCGAAGTGCTGGGATTACAGGAGTGAACTACCGCGCCTGGCCTCTCTCTTGGTGTTTTGTAGGAGCTGCGTAACTGCTTTCTCTGTTCAGTTTTCCCTTTCATACAATCAACTCTTAACACACCAGCATATCAGATAATGTCCAGTTATGCTCAAATTCCTACCATGGCTTTCCCTCTTACCAACCAAAACCCAAGTCTTTACCATAACTGCTAAGACTAGGTGTATATTTTAATGTTTAAAATATTTTAATTTTTAAAAAGTCAACAACTAGGTGAGTATTTCAACTTTTTAAAATTATTTTGAAACAATTACAACCTTACAGAAATGTTGTAAGCACAGTCCAAAGTACTTTTCTTCCTGAACCATTTAAACACATAAATTAGCTCTGAAGACACAATGGTAAGTTTGAACACAGTGATTTAGCTGGGGGGCCTAGCAAGCTGTGGTTTGATAGGTTAGCAGCCTCTAATTATACTGCAGACACTGAAATATTAGCTGCAACCTGTAGATCGGAAGGGAAAATCTTGGAGCAGTTTTCAGGAGAAGCCAACTTTTTGCACCGGAAGATGTCTTGAGTCACTCTTGGCTGGGACCAGGTTAATCAGAGTACACTTCTTTTTTGAAAGGTGTACCTAGAAATGTAATTTTACAAAAAAGGTGTACCCTGTGGCCCAGTTCACTTAGTGCAGGCAGTCAGGTGGTGTGTGGGGTTAAATGTTTCTTGTGCTCTTTCACACCTCAGGCCAGAGAAAATTGCCTCCAGGTCTTAGGAGAAGGCACATGCATTTCTGCTTTATGCACTCTGAAGGTGGCAGTGGGCAAACAAGAGTTGACAATTCCAGTCAAAACCAGTACTCTGCTTTTCCTGGTGAGTCCCCTGTACTCTGGGAGCATACAATGTGTGTCAAGTCTGTCTGGGGATGGAGATTCCCTGAACCCCTAACCAAACCAGCACCACTCCCTGTCCTCAAAGGGCTGGGCCTTGGATATGGGTGGAATTGTTAACTTCCTAAGAGAAGGAATAGGCAGGGCAAAACCGTGGAGATCGTGCAAAGGAAATTTCCCATGAACTCTCGAGAACTGATGGATTTGCTTTATCCTGACCCATTCATTCATTAACTATTCATTAAGGTTCTATTGTGCTAGGTCACAAAACAGATTTTGCAACCTATGACAGAGTTCTTTATAGTGCCCTAAATATGAAGTAGCCACAGTGGGGGCAAACAGTGAACTGAGCATTAGTAGAGTTGGATTCAAATCTATTTACTGATTCACTAACCATTCACTGATTCACTATGTGACCTCAGAAAGTTTAATTAGCTTCTCTGAGTAGTTAGTGTCTTCATTTATGTAATCGGGGTAATGATAACTACCTTCCATTGCTATTTTGAAGATGGAAACAGATATTATAGCTAAACATATTTCTTTGAAATGAAAAACCAACTTATGTATGTGAAATGACCTATATTAGTCAGGCAGAGATATATAATTTTCAGGACATTATTAAGTCATACTACCTAATCTGCCCTGATGGGGCCAACTTTTAAAACTATAAATTACAAAAATTAACAAAAAAATCAAGGGGAAAAAAAAGGATGTGCTGGTAATTTTTAAATTACTGCCTCACAAGAAAGAAAAAAAAAAAAAACCACCCTGGTTTGTAGAGCTTCCTGATTTTAGCAGTGTAACTACTCCCCATATAACCAATTTTGTGGTACTAACATGACATCATTGAAATTGGAGTGAATTAGGCAGGAATGAAATTAGTTGTCAACACTCAATTTTTGGTAGATTTCACACACAAATTGAATTTCTGGTGTACTCAAAGAATTAGAAAATCTGACAACCCTGGGCTCGTATTCTACAGAGTGGCACACGTGTGGTAATTCTGGTAAATGTATGGAATGGGTAACAATGGTTAAGTGCCTTGCTTTGAGACACTTTTCATGATGTCTTGAAAGATATGGAGGGAACTGTTTTGAATCAGCTTCTACTTCTTGACCCTGCAATAAAAACCTCTCCTGAGCCAAAGGAGCACAAAAGTCTTGGGTATTTCTCTGAAAGGGATGGGAAAAATAAAAGATCATAAAATAAATAATGATAATGAGAACAAAATATTAAAATAAATGATCCTGATACACAGCAAATATTAAAATAGCTTATTTCCATCTTAATATTGCAATAAGCATTTTAAGTAAACGATCCCACTTCATTCTTTCAATAAAATGAAAGAGGTGTGACTATTATTCCCATTTTCCAGATGCATATAGTAAGTGTTGTGGGTTGAATTATGTCCTTCCAAAAATATATTTGAAGTCCTAAGCACCAATATCTCAGAATGTGACCTTTCTTAAGAATGCAGTCCTTACAGAGGTAATCAAAATAAATGAGTTCATTAGGGTGGACTCTAATGAGACTAATGTTCTTATAAAAAGAAGAAATTTGGACACAGAGACAGACATGCACAGAGGGAAGATGATGTGAAGAAACAACGGAGAAGACGTGGCCATCTAAAAACTGAGGAATCCATGAGACTATCACAAGCTAAGAGATAGGCATAAAACAGATACTTTCCCTAGAGTCTTCAAAAGGAGAAAGGCCCTACTGGCAGCTTGATTTTGAACTTCTGGCCTCCAGATATGTGTAGACAATATATTTGCTTTTCTTCAAGCTCACCCAGTTTGTAGTGCTTTGTTATGGCAACCCTAGAAACTGAATACACATGTCTCAGGGCAAAACAATGTCCCTAATTCACACAGCTACTAAACTCTCAACTTGGTTGCAACAAGCTTGTTTGTTTTTGTTTTTAACAAATATCAATGCCCAGATCTCCTTGCCCTCCTCCTCTCCACACCCCAGAGGCTGATTTAATTGGAAAGACACCTACAGGGCATTTTGATGGGCAGCCAGGTTTGAGAACCACTGTGTCAAGTGGCAGAATGAGGATTCCAGCTCATGTCTGCCTGGTCCCCAGCCCTGTATTGAAATAAAGCACTGAGGTTCAGCATTTCACATGGGACATGATAGTTTTTGTTTTAGTTTTTGTTTTACATTTGTTCTATAACAATATATAATGTTGTTCATCCTTATTGACTGTATAGGTAAAATACCCTCCAAACACTGTATTCTTCTTCATAAAGACTGAAAATATATGATAGCTTATGATGTATATTACATAAACTCATCCCAACTTTAATGATAAAGTGAGAAGATACTGTGTGAAACAATAGAGCCAATTAGGGTAAATCAGTAAGGCCTAGCCAGGTTTGGTGGCTCATGCCTGTAATCCCAACACTTTGGGAGGCCAAAGTGAGCCGATCATTTGAGTCCAGGAGTTGGAGATCAGCCTGGGCAACATGGCAAAATCCTGTCTCTACAAAACACACAAAAAGGAGTAGCTAGGCTTGGCGGGGCATGCCTGTAATCCCAGCTGCTCAGGAGGCTGAGCTGGGAGGATCACCTGTGCCCAGGAGACTGAGGCTGCAGTGAGTGAGCTGTGATTTTGCCACTGCATTCCAACCTGGGCGGCAGAGCAAGACTCTGTCTCCAAAAAATAATTAAAAATAAAAAAGGAAGTCTTATTAAGGCCTTATTATAGTTTGGCAACTCAAAGCAAATTCCATAATGCTTACCAACACTGGTTGAAAGCCAATAAAATACTGAGGTGGGAAGATCACTTGAGGCCAGGAGTTTGAAAGTCAATAAAATACTTCAGCAGTCACTATGCTGTAATAGAGTCACATACCTGATATTATTTAATCAACTCTAATCCTCATCATCATTTTGTAAGATATTATTATTATTCCCCCTCATAGGAGAAATACCTGAAGATGAAAGAGGTTAAGCTTCATCATGGCCAGAGATTACATACATTTTAAATGGTAGGGCCAAGATTTATACTCCCAGATATCTAATCCAAAACTCTTGTTCTTACCTCCACATCTGGGCTCAATAAATTGAGTTTATTAGCAATTACAGAAACCCTTTTGTTTTACTAGTCATTTATCGCCAAAGTTTTTATATCTGACGTTAAGCATCTGACTTTAAGCCTCCATCCTCTTTGACGTATTTTTCATTATGGCAACATTTGGAACTTTCTAATAGATACATTGATTCATCATATATATTAAACATAGGGCTTTCAATTTTTAAAAGTGTATTTGCAAGGTAAGGATAAGAAGACAAGGAAATGGTTATAGGAATTCATGCCTGAATGAGAGTTAATGGACAATCTTAGGAAAGTTCACCTTTTGGTAAACACTGTTTCTGCTCTCTAAGAATATGTATTCATTGCAAGAAATATAAACTGCAAAAATATAACAGCTTCTGTTTGTTAGCTGGCGACCCCAGAAAATCCTCAGCTTAGAAGGTCTCAGAAGTACTAGTCCAACCTTGCATCCTTACATTTTTCTCCTCCTACTTAAGATTATCCTGTTTTCATCTCCAAAAGAGAACAACCAAATGTGAAGGAGGATTATATTGTCACAACTCTTTCACCTCCTGCCTACACCAATTATGTGGACTGATAAGGAAGGAGATTAAAACGATGCCACCAAAATACATAAAATGAATTTTAGAAATTTAAAAAAATTCCATGAATCTAGCTCATACTGATGGAGTCACAGTAAATTCATTGTTAACATGGCAAGGACCTGGGCTGGGAGAGAGCCCCAAGGGCATTTCATCTACCACTCGTGATATGTGCATTCCCTCTGAAATATTCCTGCAAGGTAATTATCCACGCCAGATCTGAAAATCTTTCAGATCACCTTGGTGCAAAGGATAGGGTGTGGTGACAGGGATAACCAAAACACTGTTTCTTTTTGGTGTGGGTATTTCTCAAGTTGAGTGTGCCTTGTTTGTGGAACTGTTGGGAGGTTGCTGAACTTCCTTCTCCTGCCTATCTGGAATCAGCAGACCCCTTGATAGCACCACTCAGATGGATGCAAGCAGAACCTTGTTCATTTACTCCCCAGAGAGCACCGAAAAATCATTTATTCATCTGTAGGCAGAAATTGAGTTGGAGACAATTAAGAGGAGAGGCCAGGTATGGTGGCTCACACCTGTAATCCTAGCACTTTGGGAGGCTGAGGCAGGAAGATCACTTGAGTCCAGAAGTGCAAGACCAGCACATAGTGAGACCCCCACCTCTACGGCAACATAGTGAGACCACCACCTCTACGAAAATAAAAAAATTAGCCGGGCATGGTGGCACATGCCCATAGTTCCACAAGTCCTAGCTACTGGGGAGGCTAAGGTAGGAGGATTGCTTGAGCCTGGGAGGTGGATGCTGCAGTAAGCCATGATCACATCACTGCACTCCAGCCTGGGTGACAGAGCAAAACTCTGTCTCCAAAAAATAAAAAATAAAAAACGAGGAAAAATGAAAGAAAAGAAGGTAACATTGTTAAGCGAATGTCATCCAACACAGAAGACTGGATTGTTCTTGAACAACTTTTCTCTGTCCTCTCTGTGCTTCAGCTACACTAGTTTTCCAGCAGTTCCTCTCCGGGGGAAGTGGCAGGCTTTCTCCCACCTAGGGTCTTTTTGCTCATCATTTATTTTTGAGTACCAGGGAAGCAGCATGATGTCACCCAGCTCTTGACCTTTACTTGCTGCTTCCCTGGTACCCACATTTCCCACAATGGTTAATTGGTCAGAAGCATGGATCTGGGCCAGAGTGGTGGCAAGGAAAGTAGAAAATGAAGGCCCGATAAAACAGACATTTGGAAGAAAGTACCCAGTCAATTATCAAACATAAATTCAAGGGACAGAAAAAAAGAGACAAGCAAAAGTGACACTGAGATACTGAACATAGAAGACAGGGAGAACGCTAACGGCATTGCTTTCGGATACCAAGAAGTCTGGAGGGGCAGCTGGTACAAAAGAACAATCATGAGTTTCATTTTCTGCTGACGTGACAGCAGAAAAAAAATTGCAAACATGTCAAAATGGTCGTCTGAGAGAAACTATCTTTGAGGAGAGGAAACCGATAGAAATTAACCTTTTAGGATTATTTACATACATAGAGACTATAATTGTAGATGGGAGATTTGTTGATTTCTGGAGGAAGTGCAAAGAATTGAAGGCTGAATCTTAAACAACATTTATATTATGAAGGCATGTGGAAGAAGTAGAGTGAACAAGAAAGGGATACGTTTGAGAAGTAGGACAAGTCACCATGGGAAGCAAGAGAGCTTGAAGAGGAGCAGTGTTATGGACTTACTGTTTAAGTCCCTACACAATGCATAATCCTCATGAATGAGATTAGTGCCCTCATAAAAGGGACCCCAGAGAGCCCCCTAACTAACTCTCCACCAAGTGAGGATACAATGATAAGTTCACAGTTTGCAACTCAGAAAAGGGCCCTCACCAGAACCCCAACAGATTCGCAGTCTAATCTGGGACTTCTAGACTACAGAACTGTGAGAAAATTTCTGTTGTTTATAAGCCACCCAGTCAATAGTACTTTGTCAGAGCAGCCCTGCTGACTGAGACAGGAGGGATGTTTAACAGGGTCAAAAGCTATCAAGAGGCCTTAAAATTTGTTGATTAAGGGGCTACTGCTGATCTTCAAAAGAACAATTTCACTTAAGCATTGTGTAAGGAAATAGGGGTGGTGGGTGGTGGTGAATCAGCGCTGAGAATATGAAGGCAGCAAATGTAGATGGTCTTGTATGGAAATTAAGTGGTGAAATGAAGGCAGTAGCTTGAAGGGATTGAAGTGTCAAAAACAAGCTTTTATCAAGTAGAGAAAATTCCAACAGAACTTCAGTGTGGCAAATCTGATGTGCAGAGTGGAGATGAAAAAAATAAGCATATATTTCGTACGCATACTGAGTACCCTTAATATTTGTGTTTACTTCTTTGAAGCTAGGATGCCATTCATGTAAGTCACACCATTATTTTACGTAAGAAAGGAATAAAATGTTACCAATTAAACTACGACCCATATTCATTGCAAACTGTACCACGATTTTAAAAATGCTAAACGTATACACACATTTTGAAATGAATGATATGTATTGGGATAAAATCTTCTTTATTTATTTAGAGGGAAGGTCTCACTCTGTCACCCAGGCTGGAGTGCTCCCTGTAAACTGAAACTCCTGGGCTCAAGCAATTCTCCTGTTTCAGCCCCCAGAGTTGCTGGGACTGCAAGTTGCACCACCATGCTCAGGTTATTAGTGCATTCTTTTCTTCAGTTAGTGTTGGTTTACATCATGAGCAGAGATATATTGTTTATGCAGTAATCTATACATCTTTGTGCATGATAGAGCTCTATAAACATCCAGATTCTGGCAGTAGTATTACTCAGATGTTTTTAATTATATAGTAGATATTTGGGGTTGCTGAGCTAAAGAATGCAGAAAAATCAGCCTGTACAAGTTCTTAAGAACCTACAACTTCTGAGTTTTCCACATGGTTCTATTTTGGCACTTCTCTCCTGGCAAAATTGCAGAGGTTTTTGTTTATGCTGAAGCAGCAGTTATACCCACTTTGCAGAACACTGGCCACCTGAAAAACATCTCCAAAGAAAATAAGGGTTCCCATAGATTATCAAGGCTCTTTTTTAATCTTATTTATAAAAGCTGCAATTACACACTACAGAGAAATGAACTATACATGGGCCCTTTGGCAGTTTTCCAGAAATGAAGGCAGTTTCCCCTTGCATTTAACCTTGAAGTGTACTTCCTCACAATCACTTCGTGATTGATGATAGCCAGAGACAAGTAAACAGCTTAAAACTTGAAATGTAACATGATTACAGCATTTGTTCCTTTTCTTTTTTAAGAAAAAATTATCTCCACTTTTCTTCTATTGGGCTGTTAGTCTTCTTGATGAAACCTGGAACTATCCCCCTCCTTCCCTACTTTGGTGATAAAATTCACACTGCAATGTAGCATAGTAGTTAAGAGTAAGACTTTTAGTCAGTTCTGGGTTTGAATCCCACTCTTGACACTACTAGTTGTGTGGCTTTGACAAACTACTGACACTAACTGAACCTTGTCATGTTTAACCACTTCTCACCTGCATTATTTGTGTCACTAATAGGAATAAGTGTACGTCATCATTATTAGTCACTTTCATATCATTTTTGTCCTCATTGACTGTTGAAGAATAGCTCATTATATTCATGTTCCTCAGGTTTTATCTTTGTAATGCTAGTGAGTTTTCTTTTCTGATTCTTTATGTGGACCACCTTTTTTTCTCCTTTTGACTGATTCTAACATACTGTTTCTGCTTAGCTTTCTTCACTTTGCTATATTCTCTGTTCCCTGGATTCATAGCTCTAGTGTCAGTAAATATAATTTCCTCAGATATCACTAACCATGATGAATTTTGTCATGCAATTATTCAACAAAAAAATTATTCAGCTTCTACTATATACCAGGATTACGTAAGGCTATGCAAGTGCAGAGACAAAAATGATAGTCTTCATGTTTCCTAAATTTAGGTGGGAGTAGACAAAGAATTACAATACAGTAAAATAAATGCTAAGGGATATCTAGCTCATCTGGTATCAAAAGTATGCATAAGGTAATGAATGAGGATGATCCATAAAATTTAGCAAGATGGAAGATGTGGAGATGGAACCTCAATTGCAATGAATTAAGGAAAAACTTGAAATAGTTTGGACAATTTTTTTCAAGGAGGTTTTCTATAAAGGGAGAAAAGAGATATGGAAGCCTGACTGTAGGAAGTTTGTAGTTAGTTTATCGTTTTGAGATGGGACGGTGTAGAGTAGTATGTTTATACCTCAGCAGGGATAATCTAGTATAGACGCATACATTGAGCATACAGAAAACAGAAGAAATAAGTGCATGAGGACAGGGCTCCAGTGGGACAGAAGGGAGGGTCTACAGGACATGAGTGGATGGTTTTGTCCTAGTTAAGAACAAGCAGGTATTATCCATGGGAAAATGCAGCTGGGTCAGTAGATTTGGTTGTAGGAAGGTAAGGCATTTTCTTCTGATTGTGTTTATGCTATTTTTAAATGAAATAAGTAGAATCAATGGGAGTAAAAAGAAGACAGATAGGATGAATGGTTAAGTGGAGAGGAAAAGGTATGATTGATGGAAGGTGTGAAGCAGAATTTCTGGTCGGTGTGAAGGACCACGGAGACACTCAGGAACGACCAGTCAGTACTGCTTGTGCATTTTTCTGAAGCCATATTCTACCTCCTGAATTCAGTGGTCTAATGGGTGGAGAGTTACGAGAGGGTTTGCCAGGAAAGTCAACAAATGGAGAAGAGGCAAAGGAGTTGAAGGTATGAGCAAGGGAATGATGATGACAAGAACAGTAGCAGTTAAACTGGGTAAGGTGGAATTGACAGGGTTTTCAGAGATCTGAAAGGGGCCTGCAAATTGTCAGACTGGGATCTTTAGTGTGATATTATGGAGAGAAGGAGATGACTGTGAGAACATGAGATGCTAGTGATTGAGATTTGACAAATTGCACTCTTACTGATAACAATTAATAGGATATGTCCAAAGGAATGAGTGGCTGAAGTCAGATGGAAAAGAAGATCTCATATGTACACAGGTCAAGGAAGTGAGAGAGACTGTGATTTTGGGCAGATGATCAATGTAAATTTTGAAATCACCAGAAATAATGGCAAACATAGTGAGGGAAAAACAGAAGGCTGCAAGCAAAAATATTCAGAAAATAAGGAGAAATGAGTAAAATTTAGCAGACAACTATGACAACCAGGATAGTACATTTTGTTGGCCTGTGCTTTTAACACAGTGAGTTTTTTGAATTAGAAATGTCTCAGAAACAGCAATAAGAGAGAAAGAGAATGACAATCCAGCCCCCAGGCCCCACTGTAGGTAGAAGGAGCAGAAAAAGGTGTTCTCCTCTTAGGGGACAATAAGGGAACCTGGGTCATCAAGGGATGTCAGCTTTCTATTCAAGTCAGAAGAGGAAGGAAGCAATAAGAGAAAATATTAGAGATTGGGAATTTTGCTAATGACAGACTGCATTTTCCAGGGAATACATTGAAAGGTTTTTGGGGATTGAGGAATTGGAAAGAAATGGAAGATTATGTTAGTTAAGGGATGTAATGGGTTACAGGGATAAACTCTGGGTATTTAAAATTCTGAGATGCTTAGATTTTTGGTGGTTACAGAGTAAAATGAGAATAAAGGCATGATGGGATTAAACTGGCAGTATTTTTGGTGGGAGATAAATTAGTGGCAGAAGCATAGGAAGTGTGGAGAGATGTTGATTTGGATTGGGTTGGGGGTTGGTGAGCATTGATTAATGGGCTTCAAAAGTGCTAAAGTGATGTCATAACTGGAAAAGAGAGAGTCTTTATCAGTACCACAGAGAATTCTTTGCACATTCGTTAAATCCAAGACAGTGAAATACAAAAGAGAAGACACACTGGAAAGAGGTTGGGAAGAGCAGAGTAATAGATGCGGGGGTGGCTCAGCTTGAGTCATTGCCTGGAATACACATTGGTGCTGGAGGCATCCCTTAAAAGAGAGGTCTGATTAGTTGATGTTTGCCTGATTTAACACTAGAATTAGTATTTAAGCAAAGTATATGTTTAGGATTGTAGTAGTCATTAGTTTGGGGAACCTACTGATACAAGCAGAAACTTCCTAAATCTAATCTTCTATTCGTCTGACCTCCTCCAGTTTTTAGATGTTCAGCCTCTTTTCTGGTGCTACCGAATGAAACAGCTTCAGATTAAGAGTCCAAGAGACAGACAGAAACCATACCTCTCCATGAGTTTTCATTTGTTACTCACAAATGTGAGAAAAAATTAACCTGCCAGTAGAGACACCACATTTTAAACTCACCATATGGACAATGAGTGTTAATAGAGTCTGCATGATCATGGGCTGATGATCCATAATACATATAGTCATAAAGATAAATGGATTCTAAATGAATCTGGTGATAGATTCTATTTACATGTCTGGTACTTCCTATTTTAAAAAACTATGGACTCATTTGAGGGACACATGTGCTTTGTAACTAAAGATGCTAACTGCAACCCTTAATGAGCTCAGATGGGGTAATATATTGTCTGGTATTAGCATTAAACTCTTGCCACTTTTCAGGAAGCCCCCTTTCCTAGAGTCTTTTCATAGCCTCACAGAGCATCACAAAGAGTAATGTAATTATTAGAAAGCATTTGTAGAAAAACCTCATTTATTTTCCATGATTGTGGAATAGATGTTTCTACTTTAACTGCTATTTTACATACCTTAACCATCTTCCTGGAGAATTTGAAATTTGAAGGAAAAAAATCTAGTTTTGATGGAATTCTTTTAAAATTTATTGTTTTTTTACATAGGTAAAAATAACATAATTTAATCTTTTCTTGATTACTTAGAGTAGGCAGGCTAGAGTCATAGCCATGAGCCATATAACCAAAGCAAAGATACTTAACTTCTCTAAGCTTTCCTTTCTTCCTCTGTAAAATGTATCAATACCTACTTCATAGGGTCATTAACGTGAATGAAATGAGATTGCACGTAGACAGAGCTTAGCTTTAATTCTGCCACATAGTATACAATCAAGCATAGCTATCATTCTCAGATAAGCATTTTAATTTTCACCATCAAAAATTTCCTAAACTTTAATCAAATGATGTCTACAGGGCCAATGCCCCTGGACATGATGGCCCTAAAGTACCATTTTGAATTATGGGTTTTGAGTTATAATTTTGTTTTTCAATCTTATCACTTTTTTTGCTGTGGTATGTGCTTTCACTTATCTGCATTAATTCTTCTCTTCAACCACAGGATTTTCTGCTTCTAATATTCTCTGGTATGAGAAACTTGGTACCTGGATTTACTTGAATTGTATAAAATAGGTATAAAATAGATTTTTGAATGAGAGCTAGAAAGACTCTTATAATCCAAAGTCATGGATTTTAGGGTATGAAATTGGTAACATCCATATTAGTTCTTGGGAAAGCTTTTTTGTATTTAGTCTAACTCAGCTTCAACTCTCAGATACATGTCAGACATCTGTTATGCAAGGTCTAGACCACTGTCACTGCCATTTATTCAATGACCAAATGTCTTAGAAAATGAAATTATGGCCTAGAAATTCCACTCCTAGATATTTACCCAGGGAAAATGAAAGAATAACGTCCACACAAATATTTGCAGACAAATATTCATAACAGCTTTATTTACGAAAGACAAGTCTGAAAATTTCTCAAATGCCCATCAGCAGATGAACAGATAAATAAATTGTAGTACATCCTCAGAGTGGATTACTATTCAGCAACAAACAAGTAAATAATTCATCAATTAATCAACCAATAAGAAGAGTAAACTATTGATAACACGAAATAGTACAGATGTATCTCAAATCATTATGCTGAGTAAAGTAAGTCAGACTCCTTCAAAAAAAAAAAAAAGCCTGATGCCATTTGTATAAAATTCTAGAAAATGTAAACTAATATAGAGAGGAAGAAAGATTGCATAGGGGCACAAGAAAACTTTGCGGGTGGTAAATTTGATGTTTTGATTATGATGATGGCTAGTGGGTGTTGGCAATTAGGTGTGTGTATATATGTGTGTGCGTATGTGTGTGTGTATGTGTATATATGTGTATATGTATATATGTATATATACGTATATGTGTATGTGTATATATATGTATATATGTGTATGTGTATATATACGTATATATGTGTATGTATACATATACGTATATATGTGTATATACGTATATGTGTATATACACATGTATATATATACATACACACACATATATATACATAATCAAATAGTTTGTGTACATGTGTGCAGTGTACTGCATGTAAATTTTACCGCAACAGAGTTATTTAAAACATCCTTCTGTGTTCCCCTGATCACCTGCTTCCAAACTAGGTGAGCTCCTGTTTGCCATCCTATGTCATATTATAACAGTCTGTACTTTATCATTGTAAAATGCATCCAATTGTCTTTTAGAGTTAGTGGAATACCTGTTTATATAATGTCCTTCCTCTCTGGATTGTCAACGCCAAGTGGACCAGAAATATATCTCTCTTTTTCATTGTGTTTTCTCACCACTTAGCACATTGAATGAATGGATGAAACATTGAAGGTGTTACTCGTGCTGGTAAATATCTTGGAATTAATCTTTCTTTTCAAGTAAAGATCTCTGAGAATAGAGCAGTAGGGGATGGGCTGATGGTGGATATGAGCCTACCCTTGCTGTGTTACAATGCGCAAATGAGAGGAGGGTAAGTGGGAGTGGGAATGAGATAGGTCTGCAGCAATGCTTTAACTTGGGACATATGCAGAAACCAGTGAGACAAACCTACAGGAAGGTGAAATACAATTTAAAATATTTTATGCAAGATGTGCTGCCTATGGGACACTACAAAACAAGGCTTACATTTTTGTGTCAGTGTTGAGAGTGCAAGTGCAGAGGGAGAGTTTTGCAAATGTCAAATGCAGCCTTCAGGGAACATTCGTTCTGGAATGAAGTAATGCCACACATCACACCATGGCTTCGGCTGCCATTGAGCTATGCTCTGAGCTCCCTGCCCTCAGCAAGCTGACAAGTGAGACACCTTAATCAAGAATGGAAAGCTCTGAGTCCTGGGGGAAATTCCTTCAACAGACAGATTAATTTTAACTAAATGGAAACAGCTTGTGAAATAAAAGCAAGAGTGAATCTTTATGGAAAATTTTAGGATTGCACTTAGTGGCAGTCCCAAAACAACACCAGGGTCCAAAGGCAATCTTAAAAAGATACTCATAGGGTCACTGAAGGCACTGAAAGCGTCTATCATATAAAATTAAATTCTAGTGGGAAAATTATTATGCTATATATATACATATAAATAGAAGGTTAAATAGTCATCTAGCTATTTTTAGATATTCAGTGTGATGTAAACTTGATGTTCTTCTCAGCAGCATTTTTGTAAAGTATCATTGCACGTTATTTTAATTGAGTTTATATTTGTTTAGCCTATGTGTTCATTACCATGGGGTTGTAAATTGTAATTTAATATACAATCAATGACTTCCTTCAAAGATTAGCCTCTCCTTTCAAATTGCATTTCCTGGCCCCTGTGCTACTTGAACAAGACATAGTAACACTCTAAAGGTATATGAAAGACATTCTACAATGGAACACTCAACTGTGAGATATAAACTTTTTTTCAGGCATTTGGAGATGAGAGAGACTCATGTGAGCAGTACTGGGCAGGTGAACATGCACAGAAAAGATGAGCTTGAGCTTACTTTGGAAGGACGTTTAGGATTGGGAAAGTGAGACAGGATAGAAGGGCATCTACCTAGGAGAATAGAAGAGAGAGTGTGAAAATTTTGCCACAGAAAACTCTCTGGTTTTCTTCTCATACAATAACAAAATAAAAGAAAAAAATGAATGAAAAACATGGTGCCCGCATTTGCCCAAAGTCTTAGAGGGAAAGGTCTGAGAGGAACAGGGCGTCTCTGTAATGATTTAATCCTCTAATGTGAATTAGAAACCACATCAGAGCAGAAGGAGGGTGAACAGGAAGCACACTGTCATCTCTCCCCACTAATACCCATAGAGGAATATTATTTGTAGATCAAAACCCCTTTCTACTGTTGTCTTCAGACTTGACCTCAGAATCTTCCCCGCCACAACGCGATGCATGAGAGTTGGCCCATACTGCAAAACTCACGTGTGATCCCTGTCTTAGAGAATCACTTTCCCTGCTGAATTGCCTGGAAATAATTGTGTTCCACAGCATAAACTAGTTGTATGTGTTGCTGAATTCATGGGTATACTTCTCTAAACCTCTGTATTGAGATTCTCTAGCAAGGCTCTAAATATCCCAATGGAATTTGTCTTTACTAATAACTTTAAAATTAACTTGGTGGCCGGGCACGGTGGCTCAAGCCTGTAATCCCAGCACTTTGGGAGGCCGAGACGGGCGGATCACGAGGTCAGGAGATCGAGACCTGGCTAACATGGTGAAACCCCGTCTCTACTAAAAAAATACAAAAAACTAGCCGGGCGAGGTGGCGGGCGCCTGTAGTCCCAGCTACTCCGGAGGCTGAGGCAGGAGAATGGCGTGAACCCGGGAGGCGGAGCTTGCAGTGAGCTGGCATCCGGCCACTGCACTCCAGCCCGGGCGACAGAGCAAGACTCCATCTCAAAAAATAAAATAAAATAAAATAAAATTAAATTAAATTAAATTAACTTGGGGTAGGGCTTACAGGAGCATAGATATTAATGTTTCTCTCCTTTGTGATTAAAACAATTTATGCCATATACATGTGTTTCAGAAATGTCACTGCACAAATCCAGCAATTGTCTTTCTTCATAATTTCAATGGTCACATTCTTTCAGAAAAAGAATGTGATTTCATTTTCTTTTTTTTTTTTTTTTTTTTTTTGAGACAGTGTCTCACTCTGTCGCCCAGGCTAGAGTGCAGTGGCACCATCTCAACTCACTGCAACCTCTGCCTCATGAGTTCATGTGATTCTCACATCTCAGTCTCCCAAGTGGCTGGGATTACAGCCATGTTCCACGACACCTGGATACTTTTGTATTTTTTAGTAAAGAAGGAGTTTCACCATGTTGGCCAGGCTGGTCTCAAACTCCTGACCTCACAATCTGCCCATCTCAGTCTCCTAAAGTGCTGGGATTACAGGTGTGAGCCACCGGCCCCAGCCGTCATTCTATTCTTAAATAATGATGCTGTATGCAGTATTATTCTTTACAATTGCTTAAAATCTTGTTTTGTTTTATCTTGTTTTAATACTAACTACAGAAGGCCAAATAAAAGGCATAATTTATGTGAAAGAAAGGTCAACTTGCCTAGGGTGACAGATACTATAAATGAAGTAAAGAATTTTTACATGCAATTAACTTTTTATAGGTTTGAGGCAAGGTTTACTTACTTTCACATATTTTATAATACAATTGCTCCTTCAACCTCTTGAGGGGAATATTATTAACCCCATTTTATTGGTGAGAATACTGAGGTTCAGCAGTTAAAAGCAACAAAACCTGGACATAAATTTGGGTCATCTCACTCCAATCCCAATATTCTATCTACTACATTTTACTGTCTCTTCTTTATAATCATATTCATTATAATAACATTTATTAGGCACTTACTATATGCCATCTTCTCTGCTAAGAACTTTACATATATTATCTCACTCCCATGATAACATTTCTATGAAGGAACATCACTGACTAAATTTCAGACTTGTAAAGAGGTTGCTGGAGCTCACACAGATAGTAAGTAATAGACCTGGGCCTTGAATTCTGAATTGGAACTCACAGGGATAGTAAGTTGTGGAGCTAGGCCTTGAATTCAGAATCCAGAACCAAAGCTGTTTATTAGTATTCTTTGTTGCCTCTTTCTGGGTGGTGAAAACTTATAAGGGCATTCAGTTACAGCTGTTCAGACCTTATTTTAGGGATATATGAGAAGGCAAGGGGGAAAACCCATTTTCCTGAAGAATCAGACAGCAAGCACATAATGAAAGCTTATTGTGCTTTCATTGCAGCATAAGTTCTACTGGTTAATAGAAGAGTAGGGTGACTATAGTTAACAACCAGGCACTGTATCTTTCAAAATAGCTAGAAGAAAGGACTTGACACATACACAACACATAAATAGGATAAACACTTTAGTGATGTATACCCTGAATACCCTGACTTGATCATTACACATTCTATACACATAACAAATATGCATATATTATGTTTGTAAGTATTTGTGGGGTACATTCTATGCATATATAATATAATATAATATAATATAATATATGCATAGAATGTACCCCACAAATACTTACAAACATAATATATCAAAATTTTTTTATTGAAGAAAACAATACAAGCTTAAGTTTTTCAATACATTATCGCCATCTACAAGAAGGGCACTTAAATATTTCCTTAAAATCCTACCATTAACTAATAATTACAAGAGCTTTGATTATGAATTGCTTTCTACATGTGCCCGGGACCATGTTTAGCACCTCACATGAATTATCTCATTTAATTCTCATAACCTCCCTATTTGGCTTATGATTTTTTTATGTCACTGGAGGGAGCAGCCTACTAATCCCAAAGAAGTCCAACAGGTACTAGCCTACCTGGCTAAAAGGGAGCCAAGCAGGTCTACTTCACAAATACTTTGAAGCTAATCATGGCTTCCTTTTGTATGGACTCCACAGTCCTTGAGATTATTCAGCAATCTCCTGGTGAGATGTGATGTGTGGTTTTGATACAAATGTGGGGAATGTGCTATGAAAAGAAACCTAGTGTGCTTTTTTAGTTATACAAAAGAAGAAGGCTCCTTTAAGAGCATGAGTGGATGAAAGAGACATTGAGGCTACTGCACAGCATTAGAGTTGGAGGCATGGGGTAAAAAATGAAGCATATATTTTAGAAGGGGTTAAAAGACCACAGAGTTCTTTATGTTTGTCAAGAGATGGTGAGCAATTCAGCAAAGAGCTTGCTTGCCTTTTTGGGGTACATCTGTTGCTGTGTGTTGGCTTGTCAGAGCTACAGTTGCCAGAACCTCCTGCATTTAGATCTTGCCAAGGCATGTGAGTTGAAGTAATGAGTAGCATACCTGGATTTAGGTGATTGAGAACAATGTGGCTTCTGCACCCTCTTCTCTGTCTTCTAACTATATTCAAAACAAAAACAAAACAAAAACTCTGAGACACTGGGAAATGACAGAGCCAGGGGATGAAAGAATCTGGGTCCCCAAGTTATTTTATTAAAAAAAAAGTCTGCAGCAAATTGGAAACACCATGTTCTACTCTAATGTGAACAAGGAATGAAACTTTTCTTCATGTTCAGTCACTAAAATATAGAGAATTGTTGTTACACCAGCTCGTATTGCCCTCACTAATATAATGTAGGAATGTGAATCTTCTTTATTTCATTAAGAACAGATGCTGTATTGTGCAGTCAATTATCCATTGTCGTTGGAAGTTTGCTTCATTACTACATTAGACCCAGCCATCCCACTACTGGGTATATACCCAAAGGATTATAAATTATTCTACTACAAAGACACATGCACACGTATGTTTATTGCGGCACTATTCACAATAGCAAAGACTTGGAATCAACCCAAATGTCCATCTGTGACAGACTGGATTAAGAAAATGTGGCACATATACACCATGGAATACTATGCAGCCATAAAAAAGGATGAGTTTGCATCCTTTGTAGGGACATGGATGCAGCTGGAAACCATCATTCTTAGCAAACTATCACAAGAAGAGAAAACCAAACACCGCATGTTCTCACTCATAGGTGGGAACTGAACAATGAGATCACTTGGACTCGGGAAGGGGATCATCACACACTGGGGCCTATCATGGGGAGGGGGGAGGAGGGAGGGATTGCATTGGGGAGTTATACATGATATAAATGATGAATTGATGGGTGCTGACGAGTTGGTGGGTGCAGCACACCAACATGGCATAAGTATACATATGTAACAAACCTGCACGTTATGCACATGTACCCTAGAACTTAAAGTATAATAAAAAAAAAAAAAAAAAAAAAAAGAAAAATCCACAGGGAAACCTAAAGCTTCATTTTAACCGTGAGGATGTTGGTAACAAACTAATATAGGAAAGAAAGTCATATGGTACTATTAATTCAATTTTGCATCCTCTTGTACTCCCTATTCTAGCTAAATTAGAGTAATAGGCACTGGATTTACTTTCTTACCTGAAACGCTCAAAAACAAAAAACAAAACAATAAGCAAATATATATATGAAACAAATTTTTAAGAAATTAGATATTTAAGATGAGTTTTCCCCTGAGAGATGGGAAACAAACAAAATGAGTCCTATGACTGCCCCAGCTGATTGCATTCATAGAGATTTTAGGCCAAAATGCAGGAGGGGAAATAAGGAGCCCAGTAGACTTCTTGAGTTGAAGAGTCACAGAGGAGACTGGAGAGATTACTGTAGCCAGAGTTAATAGGACAGAATACCAGAAAGAATAGAGCTGCACACAGAGAGACCTCCAGAGATCTACAAAGGGTTTCTCCCTCAAGCATTTGGCAGAGTGCTGTTTGGTGCATGCATGTAAATAAATTTCTGGATCAGAAATCAGAAAAACAAGGTTTAGAGGTAATAGAGCCAGGCGCACACAGGCCCTGAAATTGTGCCTGTTTCCACTACCCAGACAGGAAAACCTCATAATTCATGGGATAGTGGGTGGAGGACTCAGAAGGGTCTGGCCTAGGTTGTAGGACATAACCTTAGACTAAATATGATTCTGTTCTTTCCTAACAACTCTTAGAAGCAACACCAGAATGAATGAAACCATTTCCCAAGTAATATCACTGCATCCTCAAACAAAGCTCAAGAATATTTGAAATCTGAAACAAATAGAAAACAAATGGTAAGATGATAGATGTAAACCCAACAATATCAACAATCACCAGATTTTTTAAAAAAGCTAAGTGGTTATATTGAAATCAGGCAAAGTGGATTTCAGAAAACAAAATACTACCAGGGATAAAAAAAAATCATTTCATAATGATAAAGGGGACAATTTATCAAGAGGACGTAATAGCTCTCAATCTCTAGGCAAAAAATAACAGAGCTAAAAATATATGAAGCACAATAATTAAGAGAATAAGTAGATAGAAAAGTGAGTAAGGGTACACTGGACTTTTACCCCACTATCAACTAACTTGACCTAATTGACATTTATAGAACCTTCCACAGAACAATAATGGAACACACATATATTTTTTTTCTGAAAGGGCACTTGGAACATTTACAAAGATAGGGCATGCTCTGGACCATAAAATAAGCCTCAATAAACTTTAAAAGATGCAAGTTCAGCAAATTAGAAATCAATAACAGAAAGATCTCTTGAAATATCCCAAATACTTGTAAACTGAATAATGTACTGCAAAATAACCCAGGATTCAAAGAAGAAATCACAAGGGAAATTAAAACTGTTTTAAACTAAATGTTAATGAAAACACAACACATCAGTATTTGTAGAATACCACTAAAGCAGTACTTAAGGGGAAATTTATAGCATTAAATGCCTATATTAGAAAAAGAGGAAAGACCTCAAATCGATGACCCAAGATTTCACACTGAAAGACCAGAATAAAAAGAGAAAACTATACCCAAAGTAAGCTGAAGAAAAATATAATAAAAATCAGCCTGAAATGATAGTATAAAAATTTTAAAAAGAAGAAAATAATTCAGGCACAAAGCTGTTTTTTTGAAAAATTAATAACATTCATAAACTTCTAGTCAGACTGATCAAGAAAAACAAGAAAGAGAAAGACACAAATTACCAACATCAGAAATGAAAGAAGCAACATAACTACAGATTCTGCAGACATTAAAAGGATGATAAGACACTTATGAACACTTTGTGCCAACAAATTGATATTTTAGATCAAAGACATGTTAAAAGGGCTCACTTAATAAATAGAGAATCCTATGAGTAGGCTGAAATTGAATTTGTGACGCAAAACCTTCTCACAATAAAAACTCCAGGTCCAGATATATTTACTAGCAAATTCTACCAAATGTTAAGACAGAAATAATGCCAATTCAACAAAAAGTTCAAAAACTTGAGGAGGGGCAAATGCTTCCCAGCTCATTCAATAAGGCTAAATTTACCCAGATACCAAAATTAGGGGGGGAAAGACATTATAAGAAAAGAAAAGAACAGAACAATACCTCTCAGGAATATATATATATATATATGCAAAAACTCAACAAAATTTAAGGAAACCAAATCCAGCAACATATACAAATGATCATTTGTCATGACCAAGTAGGTTCACCCTAAGAATGTAAGGCTGGCTTAGCATTTGAAAAGCAATCAAGATAATTGAACATATTGACAAACTTTAAAAAGAAAAGCCATATAAGTCATCTCTGTAGATGCAGAAAATCAGTTAAAACCAACATCCCTTTCTGATAAAAAATAACTAGAAAACCAGAAGAAAAAGGGAACTTCCTCAACCTCATAAAGGGTATCTATGAAAAATCTATGGTTAACAGCATACTTAGTAATGAAAGATTGAAAGTATTTTCTCTAAGACCAGGAACAATACAAGAATATCTTTTCTTGCCACTTCTATTCAATCTTGTACTAGAGATTCTAGCCCATGCAATGCAGCTAAAAGAAGAAAGAAAAGCATGCAAATGAAAAACAGATATTAATTTGTCTTTATTTGAAGATGGTATGGTCACATATATGGAAAATTAGATGGAATTCACAAACAAAAATTATAAAACTAAAAAATGAGTTTATGAGAACTGCAAAAGGTCAATATACAAAATCAAATGTACAATATTTCTATATGCTAGAAATAAATAATTGAAATAATTTTTCAAAAATACCATTTCCTATAGCATCAGAAATTTAAAATATTTAGATATAAAAAGCAACAAAAGATGTACAACACCTGTACTTAATGAACAAATATTGCTGAGGAAATTAAAAACTACCTAAATAAATAGAGTTATCTTTTTCATTAATCAGTAAGCTCAGAATTGTTTAAAAGACAATTTTGGTCAAATTGATCAATACATTCAATGAAACCTCAAACATAACCCAGCAGTTCTTTTGTTAAAATTGACAAGCTGCATCTAAAATGAATGTGGACATGCAAAGTATTTAGACTAGGCAACATAACCTTAACCAACAAAGTTAATGATTCATATTACTCAACTTCAATATGTGTTAGAAGGCTACACTAATTGCAAAGTAGGGTATCAGCATAAAGATAAATGTACAAATGAAGCAGAATAGAATCTATAAATTGACCTATACATACAATGGTAACAGATTTTATTTTTTTGGCAGAAGATTTTTAACAAAGGCAATTCAATGGAGATGTTGGTGCTGAAATAATTGGATTTTCATATGCAAATAATCAACTTTAATTCATAACACACACTGTATACAAAAATTAATCAAAAACAGAATATAGACCTAACTATAAATTGTATAAAACTATAAAACATCTAAATCAAAACAGAAGAAAATATTGGGCAAAGAATTTTTAGATACCACACAAAAATATTTTCTTTTATGGTCCATAAAGGAAAAAATATATATAAATTGGACTTTATCAAAATTAAAACCTTCAGTTTTCTGAACGACTCTGGTAAGAAAACAAAAAGATATGCTGCCATCTGAAAAACAACTTCAATGTATGTGTCTGATAAAGAACTTGTCTCTAAAATATATGAAGTATTTTAAAAACTTGACAATAAGGAACCAACTTACCAAAAAGTGGACAAAGATTTGCACAGATACTTTATCAACAAAAGCATAAAGATGGCAAAATAATCTAATGATATAATAAAAATCATTCATCACCAGAAAATTCAAATCAAAATCATAATGAGATATCACTCCATGCATATTCAAATGGCTAAACTTTAAACAGATTGCCTATACAGTTGGTTGGAGATAAAGAATAACTGGAAATCTCATACAATGCTGATGAAAATGTAGACTGGTACAACCGCTTTGGAAAACAGTTTGGCAATTTCTTAAAAAATTAAGCATATCCTTACCATATGATCCATCCAGGTATTTACTGAAGAGAAATAAAAGCAGGCACCCACACAAAAGCTTGTACACAAATATTCATAGTAGCTTTAATTTTTTAATAGCTAAAGTAACTGGCAATAACCTAAATTCCCATCAACAAGTATATGGAACAAACTGTGGTATGAACTATACAATGGAATAGGATTTAGCAGTTAAAAGGAATACACTATTAATATAGTCAATAACATGGATAAATCTCAAAATTATTATGCTGAGTAATGGAAGCCAATAGTATATATGAGCTCTTTTCAATAACATTTTAGAGAATGTAAACAAATGTGATGGAAGCTTAATTAACAAAAAGAAGTCACAGGAGGAAGTTTTTGTGTACATCAGATATTGTGGTGATGGGTTTTAACAGATTTACACGTAAGTCAAAACTTATATTTTGCATTTTAATTACATGCAGCTTATTTCATGTCAATTATACCTCAAAAAGCTGTTAAAAATAAGGCTTTTAGATATATTATATATTTTAATCCTCACAATCTTACTGGTAGTAATTATGGTGGTATTGCCACTTTACAAAAACAAAATGCATACTTACAGGGAAGGGGAAGGTAGAGAGAGATAATAAAAAAAATAGCTGAAAATACATTCAATAAGGTATACTGACTTGTATCCAAAGCATTTGATAATACAACATGCTTAAAATAAAAGTGATTAACACTTGGATTTACCCCTCAATAGTACAAACTTTATTGGAAAGTTTTTAATGTTGAGCAAGTAAATAGTCAAATATATAACAAGTCTGAATGAAATTGTTGTTGCTGATATTCTATTCTGTTCATACGACTAAAATGGAACTTGTCTAATTTTACAATATTTATGTGTTAACCTACAGGATTCCGCACAAGACTGACAGGGCCTCCAAAATAAAGGTAATGACTTATTCACCTATCTAGCCCAGCACCTAGATCAATACCAGGTATAGAGTCCACATCAACAAATGCTTCATGAATATATGAATTAATACTTAAATGAATGAATATATGAATGCAAGTACAAATGAATTAATGAATGAAGACTGAAATATACAAAGAATAAAACCATTATTTCTACATCAAGACCACTCAAAATAAAATAATTTCCATTTGACTTTAGAATGCCTTTTTGATCTGTATTTAAATGCGGTTGTGTCTAAATCAGTTGAAAATCGTTCAAATAGTAGAATTAAGTCACAAGATTAGAAGTTAGATCTAGCAGATAAAGCTCATCTCTTTTGTTCTTCATCCTCAATTTCTCTTCATAAATCTTTCGGACTAAGGCAAAGCACCAACCTAACTTGACCTTTTCATCCAAAGTTTGTTACCTTCCTGCTGATTGTTTTGAATAAAAGACAAATAATAAATATCTATTCAATATAAAAAAGTCAATGTTTTCAGCTCCCAAAGACTTCAGGTTCAGTGTAGATAAAGAAAGGATTAAAAACAGAAGTTTGCCATTTCGTATTAATTTAAAAATTCTTCAAGACAGTTCTAAGTCATATATCTAGAGCAGAGGGTTCCAGCCAGTCTGCTGAGGTACACAGTTTGGAAACTAATGTGTGTAAGTGGTACATAAGATAATGACTCCCTCAGCCTCTGGGGCTCTCAGGCGGGGAGGCTAGTTTACCTGGAATCCTGGCGCAATTAACATTCAGCCATGAGTAGCAACTCCAGAGTCTTCTGGGAAGGTGACTCAAGAGAGGTAGGGACTGATGGAGGCTTAAGTGGCCACAGATGGCAAACACAATGAGCAACATCTACACCCATGGGTTTACCATAATTTGCTCAACATTCAACCATGTGGACATCAATTTCTGCAGCAACCAGCTACAGTGTGTGCCAATGCTCACTGTGAAGAAGTGACTGCAGGAATTTCTAGGAAAACTCATATTGTAGGTAGAGTAGGTGAGGGAGAACTTAGGTGGTTATTCCATAATTCTATCTTCACATGAAGATGATATGACTGTTAAATAGATGTCTAAGCTACATAAGAAATGGGGGTTCAAACATAGCCTTGTTCCTTCTACAAAATAGAGCACCATCATTATTGTGACATAATTGTAAAAACAAACTTGGATTGAATTTAATTTCATGCACATTATCAGAAGATATTTCAATTGTCTATGTGTGTGAAAGAAAGAAGAAACTGTAGGTTCTTTTGAAAAAATGAACTCATAAATTTCTCAATGGTTGTAAAAATGATAAAAAATTTCTTATTGAATATGACTATCAAAAATTGGAAAACAGCACTATTGAAGCATATTGACCAGAATTATATATGAGAGTTAAAGCATAAGATCTGATAGAAAAACATGTTTGTTGAGTAAGAATAAATTTCTCACTTAAAAAATTAAAAACGGGCCAGGCGTGGTGGCTCACTCCTGTAATCCCAGCACTTTGGGATCTGCCGAGATGGGCAGATCACGAGGTCAAGAGATCGAGACCATCCTGGCCAACATGGTGAAACCCCATCTCTACTAAAAATATAAAAATTAGTTGGGCATGGTGGTGGGCACCTGTAGTCTCAGCTACTTGGGAGGCTGAGGCAGGAGTATTGCTTGAACCCAGGAGGCAGAGTCTGCAGTGAGCCAAGATTGAGCCACTGCACTTCAGCCTGGTGACAGAGGGAGACTCCATCTCAATAAATAAATAAATAAATAAATAAATAAATAAATAAATAAATAAAATTTAAAACATATTTCAAAAGTTCTATGTAAATTAAATATTTAATATATTTCCAAATACCCTAATTGTATTCTTATTACAGTTGTTTAATTTTAAAAGGTATAACAAGATTTTCACCAAGCTTCATTTAAATCCCCTCTGGTTTACCCCAGTGTGGCATATAAATATTATCATTTTCTATGCCACAAAATGAAAACAGTAAGCAGAAGTAGCCTAGAATATGAGTAATGTGTTAACACTCATGGCCAGAAACTTTGCTCTAGATTTGAAGGGTATAGAAACCAGAAAACATCCTTAGCCTGCTGATTACGTAAATATTCAATTTAAGATTGTGTCTTCCCTAGACCACACAAACAAAAAATAAATACCAGGATAATGATGGGATTTGAGGTCTGTAATTTCATCTGGCAATGGAGACTTTAGGGCAGCAATCCCTGGTGTTTTATGCATTAATTGCCTACTGTCAAGCTTTTTGACACGGAGTTGAAATTAATTTCATACATCTCACTATCTAAAACTTACGTTTTTCATGACACATACAGAATCTAAAGATTTATAAATGTGAAATATATATGCTTTCTATTTAAATGTGGCATTTAACTATTCCTCTGTGCCCAAAATAACAATGTGAATAACTGTTTTATTTTTTAATCCAGATTTATTTAAAACCTTTGATTGTCTTTTCCCTCACCCACATGTTTGGGGGTGGTAGGAGGTGTTATCCTATGAAGTCAAGACAAAGTATTCTGTATTTGAAGAATCGGATTTATTGATTGATAATGAGGTGAATCACTATCACATAACTCACAAAATTGGGAGAGAGTACAACTGGATATTTCTTATTACAACTAAAGCCTAAAGCCTTAACAGATTCTTTTTTTTGGTTGTGTATGTATAGATCAAGCAACTTTTCTTAACTGAGCTGGAGTTTTCTCATATCTAAAAAAAGATTGCATTAAATATTTATTGAGTTCTGTTGAACATCTTGTGATTTTGTTATCCTGTATAACTTGTGCAGAAAAAACAAAATGAAATATATAAAACTCTAGCAGTAGGTATTCTGCTTATACATTTAAGCGAGAGATCAAGAGGGGTTAGTTTATGCACTGAATTAATTTGATTTTATGCCACAATGTCTACTAATAAATAAACAGCAAGTGCCTTAACAGGAAGGAATATCAATAGATTTCCCAAGTTTGGGGTTTCAGATGTGAGACTGACCTTCCCTTGCTGATGCGATACAACTTCATGATTTTCCACCTGTCTACCTCCATTACATCCAGTCTCCTTCATTTTTTTGTCAGACTTTTTAAGCTCTGAACAAAACCTTCATGGTCCAGAATTTCCCAGAAGTGGCTCACCTTTTAAGAGCAAAATTCCAATTAAGAAATGTAAGAATGGGCCCTGCTAACACGTCCCTCTCCTCGCTCCCCTCCTTTCTTCACTGCCTTAAGATTGAAGTGATTTTGTCAATGGTGTCAATGCCTTTCTCTCTTAGGCTGTCTTATTATTTTTTAAACCCCCTCTAAGCCTACCGCAGTGATCCAGCCTTTTGCACGTTAATGGTGCTCAAGATACGTTAGTCAGGCCAGCACATCTTTCTCAATTTTACCAGACTGTAGCTCCTCAACTGAAGACTCTAGGATCAGTGAGAGACAGAGGAGTGGAGTTACAGCTGGCCTGTAAGACACTATGCAAAAACTACAGACTTTGACTTTGTGTAATACTTCTGGAAAAGCACATGGTAGAATATGATAAAAGTGAATTTTATTTGTCAAATGTGTTTATGATGGGAAAGAAGTTGATAATAACAATGTTAGACCATATAGCACTATAATACATCTGAGAAATCCAAGCAATTTCCATTCAAAATGGTGAATTAAGGTGAACAATCTAATCATTTGACTTGATAATAATCCATAATACATTGTTTCTTAGAGTCTCCATTGGAACAAAGGCCTAAAGGAGTTGAATGCAGGTGCTCATGCTGCTGTCACTGGAGTCAGACTAACGTCATTGGAGTCAGACAACCTAACTTGTTCACTGGCTGAAAAGATGGGTAATTGTGTCATCATAGCCAAATTCTTAACTTTTCCCCTCTCAGCATCTTTATCTGTAAAATGGGGATGTCATTGGTATTTATTTATTAAGAGACTTGTGAGATTAACTAAATTAATCATAGACAAGAGGCATGTAGTCTACACGGTAAGTGCTCAGTAAGTGGCAGTGTGTTATTGATGATAATGATCATGACCACAACAAGCTTGCCACGTGCCTGTTTTTATGATTATATCGTGATAATAGATAATAGAAGTTACACCTCCTTGTTCTGAGATTAGAACAGCATTTCTTGCAAATCTTCCAGTGGCTCACTAAAGACTGGTGTTTCTACCAGCTCATTCAGAAAACCCCTGCAAGCAAATCACAAACATTGTTGAATTAAGATGACCACTTTCAGGAAGAGTCTCTGAAGCTGTTGGGTTCCTTCCCAGTGGGAAAGAATTTTCAATGGTTACCAATCAGAATCATTTCCTCATTTGTTCAAATTAACCTGAAACATCCTCAGCAATTCAGAAATGTTTAACTCAATATTCAAGATTATTTATACTAGGGATGCATTCATGTCAAGAAAACAACAACTGGGCCAGTGGATTAGGCCTTCCAGATGAAGCTATGGGGATCTTTTCTCTAAGCACAGGAAATCAGCCAAACTCAATTTGTTTAAGATGTTCAGGCAAACAATTTGTTTTCTTTCTCAAAGCACTTGCTTCTAAGAATAACCAAGATACGCTAAATCATTTAATCCTTTCCCATTTTCCATTCTTCTGATGAGGTGGATTTCCCAATTGTAAAACACAAGGAAAACATTTAATCAAAGAAGCAGCAAGAAGTGATTTATGATAATTGATATTTAATGGCTCAATCTCAAATTTTGTTTCAGTTCTTGTGTTACAGGAGAGATTTTTCTAATTCCTGCTATGAAAGTTTGGCAGGAGAGAATAAATACCATGACTTACTTTCTTCTTATACTTCTATCTGATGTTACATTATACCACTAAATAATATGTTCAAAATTCTCCTGGAATTACATAAAGCACTTTACATAGTGTGTTCATCATTTACCAGTGACTAAAATGTCCAAATGACTAAGAGTTAATTGCAAGGAAATCATTACGGATGTCAACAAAGATTTTGGTTCAAGGGTGTACACCCGAGCATTGTTCACAATTTGAAAACAGTATATATATATAAATATATATATATATATAATAAAAATAACACATTTTATATGTCTAATAATAAGGGATGGAACAAATGATGAAGTATCTACTACTATCATGGATTACTATGCTGTCATTAAAATAATAATGTAGAAACTCACAGAATGTCATGGAAAGTGGGCTTGTGATTCTTTTAAACATTAAAATAACACACACAAAGATTAGAAGACTAATCAATTATCATTCTGGGTCCAATTAGGAGAGAAAAACCACATAATAACTCCAGCATAAAAATTTAATAAAAAAGAATTCTTAAGTACAGCCAGGAATTAGAGTAATGAGAGAATGAATGATGAGTAAAGAGAACTCAAAAAAGTAGAGGAGTAGCAGATATGAGGAATAACAAGTTCCCCTCAGGCTAAGAAGAAATCCAGACCTGGTTGGAGAGAGCATGACTGTGGCTCCTTGGATAACACAGAAGTTCCTGTGGTGTCACACCGGTAAAACTGGGATCCAGAAATAGGCTCTTTGGAACTTATTGGAAAACCACCCTCTAGGCTTCCAGGAAAAGCTATTTATGGGGAGGTGTCTTACCAAAGACACTCTATTACAGAACCTCTTGATGGGACCTGTGAGAGAAGCTGCTAGCTGCCCTGTACTGCTGAAGCCAGCGATGAGAGTTGTGTGCACTGCAAGAGTAGAACACTGAGGGAGAGACCTCAGAGTTGGGACAGCTGGGTGCTGGAGGTACCTTGAATGCTGGAGAAATTGCACGTGTTGCAGAGCTGGGTGCTGGGAAAGTGAGCGGGCTTTATGAGCTGGACGCTGGAGAGGCCTCTGGGAGACTTCCAATCAAGCACATTCGAAACAGAAAGCAAAGGCTGGGTGTGGTGGCTCATACCTGTAATTCCAGCAATCAGGGAGTCCAAGGTGGGTGGATCACCTGAGGTCAGGAGTTCAAGACCAGCTTGGTCAACATGGCTGGCCAACATGGTGAAACCCCGTCTCTACTAAAAATACAAAAATTAGTTGGGCATGGTGGCACACTCCTGTAATCCAAGCTACTTGGGAGGCTGAGGCAGGAGAATCACTTGAACCCAGGAGGTGGAGGTTGCAGTGAGCCAAGATCGCACCATTGCACTCCAGCCTGGGTGACAAAGCAAGACTCTGTCTTAATAATAATAATAATAATAATAATAATAATAATAATAATAAGAGACAGAAATCAAAGCCTTTCCTTCTGCAATGTCTCTCCAGTGCCATCTGTTGGTAAACCATAATATCATGCTGGCTGGCAAAGGAAACACTGTAAAAGGCTCAGATCTGTTTTCACAGAGCAGGTAAAAAGGGTGAATTTAGAGCTTGAAGGGCAATAAACAAGAAACTGTCACAAAGCATATATTAAAATGCTATCAATGTTTCTCTTAGGGTGGGAGATTTCAGGTTAATTTTACATTATTTCAGGTTAATTTTACAATATTACGTTGTATTTCTACAATGTAAATGTTAAAAAATAGATTTTCTTTGTAAAGAAGAAAATAATCTAGCAGCTTTACAATAAACTGAATTTTCATTCAGTGAATTTTATTTTACATTTAATTAGTCATAAAGTAAACATAAGTACAATGTGGATACTACACATTTAAGGCATAATCAATAAGTCTTACTCATTTTGTGGAATCAAGTAGAAGGAATCATTTAATTGTCCCTAACAATTTCTCTTTCATCCTACTACATAAAACTCTCCCTCTAACTAAAGGCATAATATGAATCATGTCTAGTCCTCCAAATCAACTGTGTTTTAATGTTTGTTCTAGGGTTGGTGCTGGGGGCAAGTGATGCAAGATGAAATAAGTTTTAGTAATGATTGGTGAACCAAAAGGGAACAAACTAAATGTTACTGAGTTTCTCAGAACTTCTAAAATGCTGGTGTTCACTGAGAACCTTGAAGAGGGATGATTAGCCCATTATTGTTTTTGCAACATAATTCTGTTTGGGGGAAGACTGTCATCTTCCAATATTATTTTTTTTTCCTCAGGGCATAATGTAAACATCATGTGAGGCAAAAATCTAGGAGCCCTTCTCAAAATTCCCCTACCAATCCAAACTTCATCTAGTTCTATTGATATTTCCATCCTAAATATGTTTCTGAACTGAAAAGTATCTCATTTTGCCCTGCCACCGTCCTCATTTAAAGTAGATCATGTCTCACCTGCACTACAACTACCTAGTGTTCTCCACCTCTACTCTTCTCTCCTCTATATCTGTTCTCCACTACTATGGTCTGTCAAATCTCTTCCAAAAATATATGCAGTTATACTCTCCTATAGAGACATACAAATATTCATGTACACTCATTCTAATGTCTTCATGGTAACTTTGAGCACCAAAATCTTTAAGATAAACTTACTTCAACTCGTAATGATATATTCTCTAGTGGGTTTTGTTTTCCAATATTGTTCTTTCCTAATGCTATGAAGAGATGGGGCAGGGTGGGGGGCAGTATTCATGGTACCTTACTATTGTATCTGTGCCCAGTACAGCCCTGGTACAGAAATGATAAAAAAAAAATTGTGAAATGATGAATGAAGAAAATAAATAGAAAATACCACTCTGTGTCTCCCAGTAAACAGATTTTCTTATGGTTCATCCATTCATTCAAGAGATATTTACAGTGTACCTAAATACCACGCTAGAATTTTCAAGGCCTTGAATCCCTAGTGAATGAATGAATAACAGATTATAATTAGGCTAGACATACTCAGTGGTCAATTCTGCCCTGGTTTTCTTGAATGGACCCATGGTATATACTGGTAGATATGAAGAATGATCTTCCCCATACTCACGAGTGAGTTTGCAGTTACACATCAGAACTGGCTTAGCTCGGAAAGCTCCTTCCTTTCCCTTACTTAGCCCAACCTTGTCCTCATTTAACTTTCCACCCTGATCCTGGTGGTTCCTTCTCTAGAGAATCACTTAGTTGAACAAAAGTTTGTAAGTCAATAATTCCTACCATTTGTACGGCTAACTAAAAAACAAAGAAAGTTACTATTCTGGTTTATTCTTTTCTGAATAGAAGGATCAGCCCTGATTACCATTCCAGCACAGTTTTACCTAAGTCAGAATAACTGGCAATGCTTTTTTTTTTTTTTTTTCCATTTTATTTTCTTGCCAGATTTGGTAAAATGTGGCCTGATTACAAAACAAGTATTAGGCACACAATTGATCTTTATTCTTTCAAGAAGAGGACTTAAAACTTCTGGTTTGATCTTGCAAGTCATGGCTTGCAGTTACCCTTGCTTCTATTTTAGTTTTATCTTAAACAAGTTGCAAGATGCATTTTATATCAATGTTTGCCTGTATTTCAAATAAAATAGGGGTTGACTTTGCATAAATTTTTCCACTTTAAAATTCACTAGATGGCTTTCATCTTAAAGTAAGTAGCATCTATTGGATTTAAATACTGTTTCTGCTTCTATGTATACACTATGTGTAGGTTTATACAGAACTACAATCAGTTTAGAGTCCAATTAAGCCTGGATATGATCCTGTTTTACCAACCTAACAAGGAAACTCTCCTTTGAACATGATTGAGTCAAGGAGAATGAACATGTTTTGGGGAAATGATAGGGGCCCACACAAAGCACTACATCTCTCTCAAGTGATATAATTGTAAAACCTTTTGGCTTATAATAGCTATTGTCTTTCAGCCTTCCTTCCTGCATTTTATTAAACTCCACCTGATTTTAAATGTGATTTAAGGAAATGTTTTGCTTTATTCTTTCTTCATTCATCCCTTCCTCTCTTTCTTTCTAACTTATAAAAACATTAAAGGCTAGGCACGGTGGCTCACGCCTGTAATCCCTGCACTTTGGGAGGTCAAGGCGGGTGGATTACCTGAGGCCAGGAGTGTGAGACCAGCCTGGCCAACATAGTGAAACTCCATCTCTATTAAAAATACAAAAATTAGCTGGGCGTGGTGGTAGGCAGCTGTGATCCCAGCTACTCAGGAAGCTGAGGCAAGAGAATCAAACGAACCCAGGAGTCGAAGGTTGCGGTGAGCCGAGATTGCGCCACTGCACTCCAGCCTGGGTGACAGGGCGAGACTCCATCTTGAAAAATAAATAAATAATAAATAAATAAATAAATAAATAAATAAACCAAAAAATTCCAGCCAATTTCTTTCTTTCTTTCTTTTTTTTTTTTTTTTTTTTTTTTTTTTTTGAGACGGAGTCTCGCTCTGTAGCCCGGGCGGAGTGCAGTGGCCAGATCTCAGCTCACTGCAAGCTCCGCCTCCCGGGTTTACGCCATTCTCCTGCCTCAGCCTCCCGAGTAACTGGGACTACAGGCGCCCGCCACATCGCCCGGCTAGTTTTTTTTGTATTTTTTTTTTTTAGTAGAGACGGGGTTTCACCGTGTTAGCCAGGATGGTCTCCATCTCCTGACCTCGTGATCCACCCGTCTCGGCCTCCCAAAGTGCTGGGATTACAGGCTTGAGCCACCGCACCCGGCCAGCCAATTTCTAAAAAACTTCAACTGGAAAGTTATATGTGACCTCCTGATATGATGAATATAATATCTAATAATTTATCATTGAAGCTGTAAGAAAGTTAGTGGCATACATAAAACCACCTTTTATTTTAAATATCCCTTGCTAGACTAGTAATGATGTGTCCTTTATTATCTCCAAGTTAAGTTTTTAAATCTAAAAGACAAGTCCAATTTTATTTATCTAAATTATTTCACTATAACTACATGTCCCCAAACTGTAAGAGATGCTTGGGCCATTTTTTGCTTAAAATTTCAGCAGACTCATGCTCACATAACCCCCACAGACCTTTGCAAATGGACAAAAAGCTTCCATCTGGGCTACTCGATCAGAACAAATGGGGATATATCAAGTATAAAGCAAGATAAAGGGTTTAGACTAAGAATATCCTTAAAGAAAAAGCCTAATCATGGGCCCTTGGTAGGCAAAGTCCCCATTATATTTCTTTTAAAATGCGTTTAGGATGACACTATAGGTACATGTTAAAATATCTAGTCATTCGATTTATAAATAAAACTTCAATGGTAGAACATAACATTCAAATAGAGAGCAGTTGTTGCAGTGTTTAACTTTTCTTACATAGAAATTTTATTGAGGTTTATTTCTAATTCTTACTCTTCAAAACCCAACCCTATCATTACATCTGTGATACTACCTTTACACCCGTCACCCTACACATGCAGCAATATTCCCTTATGCCTGGATTGCTTTTGTCTCATTGGATCATAATAATTTACTTAATCAACTTTCTTCTTCACTAGAATATGAGATCTATGAAGTCAAGAACCTTATTTTATTAAGTTAGAGTCCCCAAACTTGAGTGCATTCATTTTTTCCGGTGTTTCAAATGCCTGCTCCCTTCCAGGCATCTGTGCTGAGTATGAGGGAACAGTGAAAAAGAGAGATACAGTTCTTGAGCTCACTGAGTTTAGCGTTTGGTGCAGGGGATAATAAATACACAAATAAACATATCAAGGAATAATTAAAAATGTACATAATTTCTATGGCACAAAAGAGGGGAGTGCTACAACATACAACAAGCTGGTGTCGTTTCTTAGAGTAAATAGGGTAGAGCCTTCTTGCAGGAGGCACTTTGGAGCAAGGGATCCTCAGCAAAGCATCCAGGCTGAGGGAACAGAATGCATGAAGTTTCTGAGTCAGGAGGATGGGCAGGAATTAATGGGAAGTTGAAAGAACAAATGAATAGTTTGGAAATGGACTGTACAGCAACATAATGGAAGGTGGGAGCATGATCCCAGTCTCCAAGAAGGGCGCTAAGAGCAAGGATGAGAAGCCTGATAGTGGCCATCCTTTCAGTCCTCTATGTCACTCTTCCTATTTCTATTATTTTCTCTGTCACCCAGGGCAGACATTGCTAATAAGTCATGGCATTCTCCACTATGGCTAGATGAAGCCTTGACATCTTCTGAACTCTTCTCTTATGAGTGTTTTTGGGCAGCCACCACTAATCATTCAAAAAGGCCCCTCAAGATGATATTGTCTTGCACTTGCTGACTTAAGTGGTTCATATTTTTAACTAATGAATGAAAGATTGATATCTGTTTGACAAGACAAGGGCTAGTGAAATTTCAGCTAATATAAAGTGAACAATATAAATGGATATGAAGCCTGGCTCCATTTAGGTGCTGGAGTTGATAGAAGCAATTATGAGTGTGGAGGTAATGATGGTGGAAAAGCATGGGGCATCCCAGCAACTGGTGGCAGTTCACATTTGAGGCTACTCCTGAAGGTGAGAAAAATGACCAGGTGGGAAGTATTGAGTGTCCTTTAATGAATTCATAGTTTTTACATGGGCCAGCAGCTAGTATATTATCAAAAATATAGGAAAAGAAGCATTCCTATACTCAAGAAAATGAGACTACTTGCAAGTGCCTATTGCTGTTGGAAACTGGCATCTTGATCTAACCCAAGTACACTTAGAAATGATCAACCTATCAGTTTAGCTGACTACACTCCTTGATCTCTGAACTGAGAACAGAAACCCAGCAAGCCAGAGTAAGTCTGTCAAAAAAGTTTGTTTTTTTCCCCACTTGCATTGGGTAAACCATATATTTAGGTATAAAATGAGTGCCTTTATAATTTAGTAAGAGCTAAATTCAGAGGCACTCTAATACATTACTAAGATTAAAAAAGCAAACACTAAGACACTGAAAAATTATAAAGGTTTAGTTCTTATAATTAATTGGAAATGTGTTGCCTATACTACATATTGAGAACCTATTTGGATATAATTAGATGCATTATAATTTGATGTGTTATAATCACAGGATATAGACACGCAATCATTTGACCTCTTGCCTACTCTATATTATTCCGGTAAGTTTTATTAAATATTGTTTCACTTTAGGATGGTCTATGTTAGATATAATATTTTTCCAGAATTATAGAAATAGCTAGCACTTTTACTGGCTTTTCAATATCAGTGCTATGCTTGGCTTTTTACATATATTATCTCTAATACTATATTAACCCAGCAAGAACTGACCCTATTTCCACCTATAGACAATGCAACTGCAGTTCAGAGAATTTAAAGAGCTTGTTCAATTTACTTAACTAAGTCAACAGTAGGGTTGAGATTGCCACACAGTCTATCTCACTCCAGAGCATGTATCATTTTCACTACCCTTTGCCTGAACCTTAGCTTTATTTCATTCCACAGCCACATATGGGTTGGGGAAAATCAGATGATTACTCCAGACACCACATTTGTGGGGCCTGCCTTGTAAAAATTTGTATGAGGTATTGATCTCTGGGAAAGAGAAGCGTTGTTCCCATCTGATGTGGAAAAGATCCATGGCAGGGTATGTACTCTCCATCAGCTCCTAAACATTCTGACAGCACCTGGACAGTGTGTGCCTTCAGCATCTTTCACCTACCTTACACACCTTCAGGCCACCTTGGATTGTAATCAATTTTTAATGTTCTGATAGAAGCTCATTTTAACATGTCTGTCATTGTAAACAGGGCTGGGTGTATGGCCCATTTTTTCTATTATATCTACCTTATTGACAGTCAAAGACTGCATCAATACCTGTCCCCTAGTTTTATCCTACAATTGTAGACAATATGCACTGGTAATCCCAAGCATGAGCAGATAGTCATAATTCTATTCTCTTTTCCCTGGGAAAAAATAAAAAATAAAGTAAAAAGACAGCACACCTATTGTGTGATATACAGCAGGCAGTCTGCTACTGTATCATCTTAATGAACAAGGTACCACCTTATAACTATTCAATTTTAGCTCCCATACCCTTCACTAGTTTCTGGATTCTCAGTTCATTTTGGGCATCTCAGTGCTGTCTCCAGTAGATATTCCAAAGCAAGTCCTGAGATGAGCAGCTGCTAAGAAGGTAGAGGCAGTCGGGAAGTCATGGAGGTCTAAACAGAATAGTCATGGGGACAAGGAGCAGAGGTTGATGCTCTGTGTGTTATTAAAAATGAATATGTGCCCTCTTGCCAGCTAGGGACACCATCTTTATAAAACTGAAATACTCCTTCCTCACACCTCCCTCAACTACTCAGGATGCTTTGACTGTGATTTTTTACTGACAACTCGGCATGTGTTATAATGCCAATATCACACTGAATGGAACAGATTGAAAGTCTTACAGATATTACTGTCCTTTTCCAATTATTTATCAGCTTTCCAAGCAGGTCGTGGGTGGAATGTTCAGCTCTCTCATTTGCTTGCAGAAGCTAAGTGGTGCAAGATATTAACTAAGCACCGACCCAAGGCATCTAATCAAAACTGCAGAGAGAAAAATCACTTTAAAACACTGTGACTGGCATTTTATGTACCAGTGCAAATATGGGAGAACCTAATCATTGTGAATGACAAACAAGTGTTCACAAACCCACTACTTATTAGCACAGCATGCTCAATTTAAAAGAACATTTTCTAACAGTAAATATAGCAGAAGGCTACAATTACAACCTTTCAATGATTGCAATCCATGGAAAAGCCATTTAGTGATAAATTGGAGGGCAAGAGAAGATTATCACCTGCTTAAGTAAGTTTCCATTGATTCTATCAAGTTGTTTGCCTGGCAAAATCTGGGCTATAATGAAAAAGTTGAGAAACACTCATTTTCCCCCATCTAAATATTATTAATTACAAATATTTATTTTAAAAGGTATATGGCACTTTGTTAGAAAAAACATCTGCTTGGCAACTATTAATTATACTTAATAATAAATAATATGTATCATTTGCATAATGATTTTCACATTTAAATCCTTTCACAGATTTTGCTTCTTCATATGCCATGATGCATATATTGAATATCAATGCAAATTCACTATGTGAGTAACATTGCCATCTTCCTACAGGACCAGTGCCAAATAGTAAGCTTTCATGGGAAAACTGTGGGACTTAATCATATCTATACGTTAACAAATCATTACAACTGCATTTTTTAGTACCTGGGAGAGAGAGTGGTATTGAGCAACTATCTTTGGGGGAATTCCAAGGGACATTTTGGGAAAATGCCCAGTTAATGCAAACCATACAAAGTGCTTGGAAGAGGCAACAGGATCAATGAGGGATGTGTTGAAATACCTACCTCAGCAGTGTAGACAAAAAAGGAGCAAAACAGATAAAAGAAATATAACTGAAATAATTTCAAATGTGAAGGTCTAGATTTAGATTTTTGAAAAATTGCCTATGTGAGTTACAAGTGGACTTGTGACCTAGTGATTACATATTTAGAAATGTGTTCTAAGTGTGAAACTAGAAGAAGTAACAGAAATCCATGTACGACGGCACTAAGTGGAGCATTGTTTGTAAAAGGAAAAACTTGGAAACAACTTAAGTGCCCAATAATAGGAGATTATTTAAATAAATGATCCCATATATTAGAATATTCAGCAACTTACAAATTATCTAAATGAAGAACACTAGATTATATGGGAAACAGCCATGTTACGATGTTAACTGAAAATGTAATATAGATAAAAATGACATGAACAGCATATCTTAACATTATTAAATTGTGTATAAAATGAGTACATTTACATATGCATATGAACATAAATGCATGTAGTAGTGGAAAAATAGAAATGATGATATTTATTCTCTCTAAAGTATTTTTTCTCTAAATTTTTCTGTATTTAATAATTTTCCTAATTTAACTACTAGATTTCTTTCTTTCTCTTTCTTTCTTTCTCTCCTTCCTTCCTTCTTTTCTCTTTCTTTCTTTCCCTTCCCTTCCCTTCCCTTCCCTCCTTCTTTCCTTCCTTCCTTCCTTCTCTTTCTTTCTCTTTCTTTCTTCTTTCTTTTTGACAAGAGTCTAGCTCTGTCACCCAGGCTGGAGTACAGTGGCATGATCTCGGCTCACTGTAACCTCTGCCTCCTGAGTTTAAGCACTTCTCCTGCCTCAGTCTCCAGAATAGCTGGGATTACAAGCATGCCCAACCACACCTAGCTAATTTTTGTGTTTTCAGTAAAGACAAGGTTTCACCATGTTGGCCAAGGTGGTCTCAAACTCCTGGCTTCAAGTGATCCGTCTACCTCAGCCTCCCAAAGTGCTGGGATGACAGGAATGAGCCACCATGCCCAGCTTCATTTTTCTGACAATTCTATTAACTTATTTTATTGTACATATTTAAATTGTATAACATGAAGTTTGAGCAATTCTATGTTTGACCTATGTCTACATATACAGTGGGCAAAGTTTGTTTAACACAGTGCAAGTGAAAGATGCAGCAGGCTGCTTTTGTGGGCCTGACTGTGATAAAAACAATAAAAGTAGTTCTAAAAGTCTACTTTGGCTCAATGATTTCACATCTGGTTTAGAATTTCATTATAAGAAATTATCAGGTATCTCGGTGAATATGTTGTACAAACATGTTTGCTGCAACTCTGTTTACAAAAGGAAAACTATGGAACCAACATTAATGCCTGTCAAAAGGAGATTTATGAAATTAATCCTGGTTTATCCCTTGCATATAGTTCTACAGTTATTGAAGTGGTGATGTTCAGGGGACACTACTCAACCCTACGGGGGTTTGCGTCGGCTTTTTGCAAGAAACAGGCCAAGTTAATGGCTAAGCTGTTTGGAGAGCACCTGCTCAATGTAGAGGAGACACCTTTCAATTTCCATCACATCCTTGTAAGACTACAGACTCAATATTACCACATTATCCTCTTTGCAGGAGAAGCTGCAAAATGTCCTGGCTTCTAAAATGTTGTGCAGGTCTTGGGGGGGTGGAAAGAAAATACCTGTGGGCTGCATTTCAGCTAACATTCATGACTTTGCAAACTTTAATGTGGAACTAAAATTATTGCCAGGTAATAATGCTCAGTACTTATAATCAGTCTTAAAACACAGGATTAAATCACTATATTTTTATTTAGGTAAAATTATGTGTATATGTTTGCATGTTTGTTTATGTGATGTTTACACAAATGAATGCACACATGACATATGTAGAAAGAAGCAGATAGATCAATGGATATTGATCAATGAAAGATCAATATCTGAAAGATATTGAAAGAATCTGAAAGGGCTTATCTTAAGATAATGAGCTATTCCGAATGATTTTTGTGTTTTTCTTTATGCTATTCTATATTGTTTTTATTTTTGAAACAAACATATATAGATTTTATAAGAATTACATTTAATAGAAATATGGTTTTCCTTGGGTGTACATGCATGTGTGGGAAAGGTTTTGGAGGGTCCCTCTGTCTCAGATGAACCACATTTGAAGCACAAAAGCCCAGTCTGAGCACAATTTGGGGGAAGTAACTTTAGAAAACAAAAGCAAGTGAAAACAGGGGTAAACAAGATGGTGAGGAGCCTAGACATACTCTCACATGATTTATAGGAAAAACACCAGAATATTTGACCTGAAGAGAAGACTTTAGGGATGCGATGATGGGCTACAAATATCTGAAGTGCCAATGTGTGTATGTGAGACTGGAATATTTTTCATTCCAGTTCCACCAGGACAAGGTAGGATCAATGGGTGAGATGCTTCAGGGAGGCAGATATAAGGAAGGACTTCACAGCAGCTATAGCTATTTACATATAGGATAAGTTAAATCATCAAATAGAGCATTCAGATCATAAGAGTTCTCAAAATGAGACTAGATGACCACTACCTGATTTATAGAGTAAATTCCTACATTGAATGAGATGATAGAAGAGATGACTTCAAGTTCTAAAATCAAGATCATGGTTTCTCTTTTAGATCTAATGATATGACAACGTAACCTTCTCAAGTATGGTATAAAGCAGGTAACTCATTTGAGAAGAGTGCTGAGTTTGAAGTTAAATCGATTGATTGATTCGATTTTGGCCTAATGATACAACATAACCTTCTCAAGTATGGTATAAAGCAGGTAACTCATTTGAGAAGAGTGCTGAGTTTGAAGTTAAATCGATTGATTGATTCGATTTTGGCCTAATGATACAACATAACCTTCTCAAGTATGGTATAAAGCAGGTAACTCATTTGAGAAGGGTGCTGAGTTCGATGTTAAATCGATTGATTGATTCATTAATTCATGCATTCATTCAACAAACGCTTATTAAGGGACTTTGCTAAGTGCCTGGAATCCAGAAAACAAAATGCCAGCAGACATCAATCTCCTTAATGGAACTTAAAATATGTGGAAGACAAACTATTAATGCATATATAGAGTAAAGCATGAAATGGAAGGAAGAAATACAGATGATTATATGACGAGGGCTTGTCCAAGAGCAAGCCTTCTCTAGATGGATTATTTTTGCTTTTCTCTTTCTTTACTCCATTCTCCCCACTCATACCCCTATTTCCTCTATTTCCTTCTTCAGTAGAAAATATTTGTCCTTTCCACTTCTATCATATAAGAAACCTCAGGTATAGACTTCTTATGTAACTGTGGGTCCCTATATTATGAAACAACAGTCAAGGGTCATGAGCCCTAATATCATGACTCCCAAAAGAATCACAGGCTTTTCTGAAAATTTCAGTGATTTGGGGGTATTTGCTGTCTCTCTCTCAATGATCCAGGTATGGAGGTATCCATATCACAGCCCTAGAATTCCTTCTACTAACATTGCGTTGGAGATGTGCTTTTAATGTTAACATACTCTGAGCTTCTTTAATGTCTGGTAGCCTCTTACAGTGTTTATATATATCTATAAAATTGGTTTCTATTTAAAATTTTTAAATAATTCATGCTGCTGCTCATTGGCATAGAGTTGCCCATGAAAGAAGCAGAACTACCCTGTCACAACATCTACTTTTGTGATACTTTGGCCACAGTATCTTAACATATGTAGTAGTTCTCAATCTTCACTGCATATAGGAACCATGCTGTGAGTCTTAAAATATACCAGTGTCTTGGTGTAACTCTCTAGCCCCAGAAATTCATATTTAATTGGTGTAAGTAACTGTCTGGGCTTTAAGATTTTTAAAAGTTCCCCAACAGATTCTCCATCTATACCCAAAGTTAAGAACCACTGAAATTATAGGTCATCTGTCTCCTGATGGAAGGTCAAAATGCTTCTCATTTTATCTTTGCCTTTGATGATCTCGGAGATATTTGTCTATCTCTTTGAAGTGCCTTCAGAGGGTCTTCATAGTATCCCATTTAGCTAATATTTTCAGACGGACCATTGCAAACTTCCAAATATGATGAAAGTCAATTCAATTATTTTTCTCCAACATGAGAGCAGATGGGAAGAATTTCTTTTCTGTTTACCACTCTAACTACATTGTGTTATAGGCATAATTATTCACATTTTATAGAAGAGGAACTGAGATTCAGAGAAAATAAGTGAGGGACACATTGCTATAAAGCTAGCAAATGTAAAAAGTTAGAGAAAGGTCAAGTCTTCTGACTCTAACTTAAATAAGTATCAGATGTCATCATTTTATCTCTCCACTGACAGTACTGGCATGAGTGAACAGAAGAAAAGCAAATAAATGAAAATGTGAACACGCCTGTGAACAGAAAGAGGAATCACAATCTTCACTCAAAAGACATATATGTGTTCAGACATTAAAGAGTTTCAGTCAGCTGCATTTGTAGTCCCATAAATGGGAAGAAACATCATGACAAAAGGAAATTTTATGAATCCAGGGAAAAACACACCAAATGAAATAAATAATTCATGGATAGAGCAAAGTTCACAGAATGGGTCTGATAACAAAATATCTAAAATAAGTGTTGATATGCTTATTTAAACACTCTATCTGCCAGTCCAGGTGCAGGGGGGGAAAGAAACTATCATAGATCTAGTAAAAGTTAAAACAAAAAATAAAAACCAACAGAGGAGATGAATTCTAAATTGGTAATCCTTTGAACAATCCTGAAAGATTTCATTTGTTATATTAATCCAATGTTATAGGCATTTTAGAAATAAAATAACTTTTTTTCTTGCTAGAGTTTATGCATAAATCAAACCAAGATGCTTCTAGAATTATAGAACTAAAGATAATCAAGTATTATTTTTTAAATGACCACTTCTTCATGTTACAGGTGAGAAAACTGGGTTAGAAAATGTTCATGTGGGCTAGGCGTGGTAGCTCACACCTGTAATTCCAGCACTTTGGGAGACCGAGACAGGTGGATCATCTGACGTCAGGAGTTCGAGATCAGCCTGGCCAACAGAGTGAAACCCCATCTCTACTAAAAATACAAAAATTAGCCGGGTATGGTGACACACACCAGTAGTCCCAGCTACTCAGCAGGCTGAGGCAGGAGAATCGCTTGAATCCTGGGGGCAGAGGTTGCAGTGAGCCGAGATCACGCGACTGCACTTCAGCCTGAGCAACAGAGCAAGACTCCGTCTCAAAAAAAGTAAAAGAAAAAGAAAATAGAAGAAAAGAAAAGAAAATGTTTGATAATCTAAAAGTCAACTTTATTCCTGTCAGTGACCAAGGTAAGATTAGAATGCAGTTCTCCTGTTTTCTCTTCACTTAATTATTCAACATTCTTTATCCATTTAAGCACAACTAATGCACTGCTGTTTGAAGTCAGACCATTCCAACAGCAGTCAAAATACCATACCTTTAACAGTGTTTTCATTATCTTTGAACAGAACATTAAATAACTGACAATCATAATCTGAGCTTCTTTTCAGATGAATTATAATGTGTTAAGCTCTATTTCAATATTGATTTATACTACATTTTCTAGTACCTTAGCTTCCTCTAATCTCTGTTTAAAGTTCTGATCTACATGCATGTTACAGTTTCTAAAACTTGTGATCTAATGAAGTATTTCCCATATCTATCATGTCCAACAATTCAAAAAAAAAAAAAACCACTACAAGAGTAAAAGAGGTGATAAATTTAAAAACCGAAATCTTTTGTATTCATTTCAAGAAAGCTATTTGACAGAATCTAAACTCCAGAAACATGCATAGAGCTTAGGGAAATACAACAGTCAACTTTCTATGGAGTATTACAGTTGGAGAACGCTTGGCCATTTTAATCAATTGAAGCATATCATTAGTTACTTATGGCCACTAAAAAGGTAGAAGACTTCGCTTAAACAAGTGAATATCTTCAGTAATGGAAATATAAGTAATATAAGTGCATTTCAAGCATCTTCACGGTTGTTCATTTCTATCTGGAACTGTGGTCAGTTTCTCAGACTTCAGGAGAAAAAGTAAACTGGCAGGTGAGGAAGTTTAAGTAGTATAATAGGTTAAAAGCATGGGCTATGTAATCTGGGAATGTTACTCAGCTTCTGCTTTAGTTGCACATCTATAAAAAAAGGAATAAAACATGTCAGAAAGAGGTGTGCTCAGACCATGCTTAGTCATCATATTTTTGTGAGGGAATAGAAAACCCAACCCCGTTGCCCTCCCTCCTGTTACTGGAGGATGAATGGTGAACTGTATGGGCCAACAACCATGATTATCTATTGAGCAGTGAGAGGAGTTATTGTATTAGAAAGTGGCAAGTGTGTTACACAGTCAGTCCCAGCATCTCAGTCTGTGATTCAGAGTAAATCATATTAGCTTAGACTTGTCCTGTGTTCCACTCATCTGTGATTCGGGGGGAGAGGAGAGAGAGAGAAGCTGTTCTGAAGTCCAAAATGAGATAACAGGGCCAAGCTCACTTTTAACAAATAATAATTTGGTCTTTTCTGGCTATGGTTTCTTGTACACAGATCTCTTGGCAGGAACCTTCAATACCCATTTCAGAGGTCTGTTGCTCAATAAGAAACAGTATAGAAAGCAACACAGTGCAGAGCCTGGTACACAATAAGTTGTGAAGGAATACTAGATAGATGGCTTTGGATTTGTACTTAAACGTTTGTTGTTAAATCAGTTTATATGAGGTTAGCCATCCTGAGCCTTAGGATAAAATGGATCCACATGTTTTAATAGACATAAGCTCTTTGAAATTCTAATTAGTCTGTCCTACTATTTCAGGTAAGTAGAAACTGTTGGCTGGGTATTCCCTCGGGACACTGGCACTGACAGAAGAAGGACTCGGCTTATTGAATCCAGCCCAGCATTAGATGGTAAACTATCTCCTGGGCACTGCTGCCTCCTGTTCAGCAGAAGGCTCTCATGGAAATTGCTTTCTGAATCATTAGCCGTCACCTACCCCCATCTCTCCTCTTGCAGCTGCTCTTTCGGATTCTGCCTGCAAACTTTTCACAATGGGCATGCTCCCAAGCCAAACAAGTTGCCTCTCGGCAGCTTTTGTTCCTGCCGGGAGCTAGAACCAAACCACACAGATAAGCGAAAGTAGGGATGCAGCATGGACTAATACATTTGCTGAAGGAACAGACTTCTCTAAGCCAATGTGACGGATGCCTTCGGAAGTCATTTTCATGCTGGTTCACATAACAGTGTCAGCCAGTCTCCAGGACCATATGAGGCTATTTTAAAATTATTTGCCTCTTTAGATTTTTCTAAGGTTCTGATCATCTAAGATGTATCTTTAGATCATGATCTTCCTATTGGCTAGAGACATGCTGGTGATATTTTTGGAAACATACAATTCTGAGAGCATGTCTGGGTCCACTGAAGCAAAATGAAATAATATATGAAATACAAGAAGCTCAGATAGAAGCCACTGCTCAGGTAACTATGAACAGCTCATGAAGTACAACTCAGTCAGATCCAGCCATCCAAAAGGAGAAGTGGACCCAGCCCCAAGCAGTGGAAATCATGGGTATCAGAGTGAATGAAAACAGGCTGGGGATTAAAGTGGACAACTCATGAGAGCAAAATATAGACACTAAACTAATTTGACTTGATCTGCAGAGGTATTATCCAAAATTTGTGGGACAAGTCATCGATCACCTTTTTTTTTTTTTTTTGAGATAGAGTCTTGCTCTGTTGCCCAGGCTGCAGTGCAGTGGCACAATCTCAGCTCATGCAGCCTCCACCTCCCAGGTTCAAGTGATTCTTGTGCCTCAGCCTCCTGAGCAGCTGGGATTACATGTGCATGCCACCATGCCGAGCTAATTTTTTGTATTTTTGTAGAGATGGGGTTTCACCATGTTGGCTAGGCTGTCTTGAACTCCTGACCTCAAGTAATCCTCCCGTCTCGGCCTCCCAAAGTGGTGGGATTATGAGCATGGGCCACTGTGCCTGGTCCATCAATCATCATTTTTGTTAATTTAGAGATTGATAAAAATTTATTATTGCTATGTCACTAATTAAAGCTTAGCAATCTCAAAACTCTTCTATAAATAGCAAAGAGTATACATGCATTTAAGATGAAATAAATGAGAAAATTATGCCTTACATTTAAATCATATTTTATAGCTTCTCCTGGCTATATGTATTATATATGAATCAATTGGCAGAGCAAAAGAATAAAAGATAGCTTTGTCTCCCTAAGTCTTAACCATTGTGTTATATTCAACTCTATAAAAATTGTATGGCAAACATTTGCTTAATAATTGCCATCTCATTCAGATAGAATGAATAAGCAGAAACTAAGCTTCACCTTTGGTTTTAGCACCTCAACTGGTTGAGCATCTCAAAATGGAACAGGCACATTCCTGTATGAAGAAGCTAAGGTACAGGAAAAAGAAGGAGGATGTTTTAGTTAAATCCTAATTTCCTACCATGGTTAAATATAATAGCAAAAATTAAATAATTTAGAATCTTCGATAGTTACCTTTATCCATGTTAAAACCCTAAAGTTGATGATTACCATTAATCTAAGTTGAGTAGGGAGAGAACCCCATGATCTTATACCTGAAATCAAAATTTTAAAGCATTTTCTTCAGACTCTGTTTTGATCAGCATATCAAAAAAAAAAAAAGATGAATAATACAATGTTTTTCTACATTTTGAAGCATAAGATTTAAAATATATTTCTGGCCGAGCATGGTGGCTCACGCCTGTAATCCCAACACTTTGGGAGGCCAATGTGGGTGGATCACCTGAGGTCAGGAGTTCGAGACCAGCCTGGTCAACATGGTGGAAACCCTGTCTCTACAAAACTAAAAATAAAAAATAAAATAACCGGGCATGGTGGTGGGAACCTGTAATCCCAGTTGCTTAGGAGGCTGGGGCAGAAGAATTGCTTGAACCCGGGAGTTAGAGGTTATAGTGAGCCAAGATGGCACCACTGCACTCCAGTCAGGGTGCGAGAGTGAGACGCTGTCTCAAAAAAATAAAATAAAATAATAAAATAAAATACATTTATTTTAAGATTTCCTTTATTTATGTCTCCATACATAAAGAATCAAAATTAAGTGATATTAGACCATGGAGGCAAGAATTCTCCATTGATTCCAAAAGTAAGATCTGCCTGATACATCAATGTCAGGCTCAACCAGAAAATTAGAGTGCTGTGATCACTTGCTATGTCGTAAAGATTGATTTTGTTTACAAACATACTCATATGTAATAATTTATCCACTGCTTCCTATGTCACATGCCATATGTTCCCTCATTTAATCCCTACCAAATGAACTCTGTGAGATATGTTTAATCAATCCATTCTCCAGATTTGGAAACTGAGACTGGAAGTGCAGTATGTCCAAAATCACAACACGCTGTGGCGCCAGATACCTCGAGGCCTACCTCTTGGAAGTGTGTGAGAGTCATTTCTCCTATTATCTGAGCCTTTCACCTTCCCCTGAAGTCAGTTTCAACCTTACTTCTCACCTCTACTGACTTCTGCTATCCACTGAAAAGTGTTTCTGGCACTCTAGGGAACTTAACTATTCTTGGCAGAGTACTTGACATGTAGTGAGCTCTTAACCAATATTTGTTGGACGAATGAAAATAATAAACATAGAAGATAATATTAAAATTGACACTTAATGGAAGGGGAAATAGGCATCAAGAGGTTAAGAAACTTTCTCCAAAGATACACAACTAGTAAGTGATGGAGCTGGAATTTAAATTCTAAAGCACATGGGATCAGTCATCAGGATGTCAAATTTATCTTCATTAGAACAGAATACGTCCAACCTAAATACCTCACAAGAATCTAAGTAACATGAAGCAGGAAATGGGTACCTAATACACTTTATTCCCTATGTCGTCCTACAAGGTGATAGGCAAAAATTCTCGTGTAAAAATGAACTGAAGGCTTAAGCTTTCCCTGCCGTATTCCCTCCTGAACTTTGAGTCATTCCTATGATGAAATCCTTGTCTAGCTCACAGAATGACCTTGAGCAAGCAGCTGTCCTTTACAGCCTTTGTTTCCTCTTCTGCAAAATACTGTTGACAGGACTTGTTTTACCTGACTCATAAAGATGCATTTAGAAAGCACTTTGGAACGTACAAAGCTTTCATTAAAAGCAAGCAAATATTTTAAATGTCATTGTTATATGACTGCTTAAAAGGAACCTTTTATATGGTGGAAGGAAACCTTAGCTTACCAATTGTGCAGCTAAACCATACAAAATTTAAGGCAGGATGGTATTAGTGCAGTAATAATTCCAAATTGATCCCTTTAATGAATAGGTAAAGAGCAGTCAAAACTTCTTTCTGTACTATTTTGATTTACTTTGGAGGGAGCCCCTTAAGGAGTTATGAAAATATAGATATGAGCCTCAAACCCTAGTTTGCAATGTGACATTTTTTTCTGAACTTCATCTGCCAGTCTTGCTATCAGTTCAGTCGCAATGTAATATATTACTGCATTTCATTTCTAGGCAAGAACATTATTTACTCACAGGAGAAATACTTTCCTGAGGAAAGATTGTCTTTGGGAACTTTCAAGGACATTTGAGAAATGCTTTAGCCCAAGCCACAAAATTATGAGCATTTGTTTGTGCCTCTGCATTCCCAGGGAACCATTTTTAAAACTCTTTCATTTAAGTTTATTACAAACATCCATCTTCTCTTCCCAAAAAAAAAAAAAAAAAAAAGCAATTAACAAAACTTCATTGATTTCCAGTTTCCCTAGGTGCCATTTTATAATACATATATTTCAATAAATTTGCATCATCATTTTGCCTCTTTCAACATTTTTCTTGTCTCCCCATCTAAATTTTATTTTAACCTTAAATGAAAAGTTTTATCACTTACAATTTACTTAAGTAAATCTACAGTCAACATTAACCATTATTTAATTACATTTATTTTTTTCAATCTATATCTAATTTAGCAAACTGAGCAAAAATACCATATAACTACAATATATAATATTTATATAGAGGCTAAATGCTGGGTATAGTTCTAACCTCTTATCAAATCCTCACCAAAATCTATAATGTAGGTATTATCAACATGATCAGTGGACTGTTGAGAAAACTGAGGCACAAAGAGTTTAAGTAACTTGTCTGGGGTCACACAAGTAGTGGCCCACATGGCTGGGATTCTTCCGAATAGAATCAATAGGAGGTATCTGCACCTCTCCCTCCAAATAGAAAGGAAACATCTATAACTGAATTTGGGAAACTCCTAAGGGTTACTTAACAGTGATTGTTCTGAATCCATCTCAACCTGCAATATTTTCTGCCCCCACCCAGCTACCACTTCAGTTTTTTAGAAACATTCCTTTCTTCTTACATATCAGGATTGAGAATAGTATACACACATTGTAGGTTCTGAATGAAAAAAAAAATGAATTAATAAAGTTTTACCTCTGCTATGATCTGAATGCTTGTGTCTCCCCAAGATTTATATGTTGAAATTGAATCACCAGTCCAATAGGTAGGGTCTTTAGGAGGTAATTAAATAATCAGGGCAGAGTTCTCATGAATGGGATTAGTGTCCTTATAAGAGGACTGAGGGAGCTTGTCCCCCCTTCCACCATATGAAGACACATAGAAGGTGCCCAAGACGCTGAAAGCCCTCACCAGACATTGAATCTGCTGGCGCCTTGATCGTGGACTTCCTAGCCTCTGGAACTCTAAGAAAAGAATTGTTGTTGTTTATAAATTATTAATCAAAGGTATCCCTTTATTGCTCATTTCTGTGACTCCCCCTGTACTGCCACAGCTTAATTAATGCATTCCTCTGGTCTCAGTTCAAATAGCACTTAGAAAAGTCTTTCTTGGAACACCTGATAATGTGGTTCACCTTTCACTTGCTTTTATGGCATCACATATTTATTGTACATTTTATATATATTTGTGTGACTATTTCATTAATGTCTGAATCCCTCCTTCCTGTGGGTACCTGTAGTACCATCAAGCTTTCCAAAATATAAGATTCATGACTACATGAGCTCTGTCTGTTTTGTCCATTATTGTATCTTTAGTATCTGACACACAGTAGCCTTCAGGAAATTTGCTGAATGGACAAAAACAGGACTTCGTAAAAACAAATAAATATGTAACTAGATCAATGATTTTGGTTGGCTGTAACATCAACAAAGACAGTGCCTTGTTGAAAGTTTACTCTGAGTCTACTCCCAGAATTCTTCTCAAACTAAGTTCTTATTTGTTGTCTATACCACTGATTAGAACAGACAAAAAACAATCAAACTCTGACTTTGCCATTATCCACAGAGGCTGAAGCTCATGGGCTAGGAAAGAAAAGATAGATTAACCATACTATTTCTTCTTGAAACTACATATAGAACTCAGTCTTTGGTAAAAAAAAAAAAAATTACTGTTACTATGTTTGGGTGAAAGATAAAATAAGAGTATCAAGCCCATTAGTTGTGATATTGAGTTCTGTTGTTCCATTTTCACATTTATTTCCATGAATTTGGATGCCTTTTGGTCAATCTCACCTAAGCATTTATAACACCTTGATGAATAGTGAAGTATTAATGAATACAGAGAAAGAAAGTTTCCATATTTTGCAAAGAACATATTAGCATGAGCTTGAAAATGTAACACGCAGGTTCATTGGTATGCATAGAACCAAGTGATTTTTGTTAAAGTAAGAAATTTGATGACAGTATGAAAAGATGAACGCTGAGAATGTGCTTCCTATTTTAAAATCAAGAATTTAGAAATATTTTAAGGATTCACATTTCTTTATATCTGCCATCCAAGTGACTATAAAAAATCAATATTTATACGTGAGATTTTAAAAGCCCATCATCTCCAAGGTACAATATGGTATAAAACAAAAACATAACAGAGCACAACAGCAAAACAACAACAACCAAAAACTGTTACATTTTGGCTCTTTTTAATGGTGAAATGATTGTTGTATACAGAGGCGTAAAATAAAACTTTCAAAGGAATTGCACTCTGAAAAGCATTTGTAAATATGGATGACTATTTTATATGTGATTCATCAAAAAATCATAAAAACGTGATTCTTCATTACATATGTTTAAGAATACATTTATAATGCTGAATAAGGACCACGCAGTCCGGGAGCAATAAGGACCTGGAGCAGTAAGTCCTAAGTAAGGAATATTTAGTCCTGGAGCAATAAGGAATAAGTCTTGAAGCAAATGCATACATTGGCTTCAGTCTCAATACACGTAGAATTTTTTTTTGTCCTCTTGAGTTCCTGTCAAAAATATTTTCCTATCTGTTATAACCAAATAATGTTGTGCAAAGAATGATAGGGGCCACACTGGTCTTGAATAGAGATGGGAAGGATTGAGGGAAATTGTCTTTGCTCTCTAAAATTTTAAAGTCAACTTTATCAAACATGGCAAGATACTAGAAGACTGAAAAAACTTGTTAATAAATACTTTATGTCTTCAAGAAACTGGTATCATAGATATATCAAAATATGAAAATAAGGCCAGGCACGGTGGCTCACACCTGTTATCTCAGTACTTTGGGAGACCGAGGCAGGCGGATCACAAGGTCAGGAGTTCGAGAACAGCCTGACCAACATGGTGAAACCCTGTCTATACTAAAAATACAAAAATTAGCCAGTTGTGGTGGTGCACGCCTATAATCCCAGCTACCCAGGAGGGTGAGGCAGGAGAATCACTTGAACCTGGGAGGCAGAGGTTGCAGTGAGCGAGCTGAGATAGTGCCATTTCACTCCAGCCTGGGCGACAGAGTGAGACTTGGTCTCAAAAAAAAAAAAAAAAAAAAAAAAGCTAAATAGCTATTTTGAAAGCTATTGTGAAAATAGCTAAAACAATGAAGAATATTGTAATATCATTTTAGATAGCATAAAGTCAAGTTGTTTTTAGAATACATGACTGTGGAAGCAATACAACCATCACTAGCAAAGATTGGCAACTTTATTTTTAGTGGGTGAGGAACTTCATTGAAGCAACTTATGAACCTACTAATGGTTTATTGATTAATTGACGTGTTGATCCTGGAAAGAACAGCATTTTCTAAAGTACTTGAAGGCAAAGTAGGACTCAGTCCTGTGAATAACATGAAGGAATTTTCTAGGCAGAGAAACAGGGATACATTGGAACACAAAAGAAGAAAACAATTCATACCCCAGGTAATTAACTGTAGTTCAGGTGAATGGATGTTCAGTGTGTGAAAGAAATAAATGACGAGTAAGAATGGGAGGGAGTTTTTGAAGACAGGGGTATGTAGTATCTTGAATACCAAGAAAAATTGGTATTTTATCTGGCAGACTGCTTGTGAGAAGGGATGGCATGCCAAGAAGGCCAAGGCCACAAATTGTTGGTCGAAGTTATGGACTCTATCATTCAGTCTGGTTATCTATCTATCTGTTGCATCAAGCTGATCAGAGAAGTAGGGTTAGATGGAAGACTGAGTGGTTGCAAACAACCCATACCTACTCTTGCTACTAAAACTGTGAGTACTCTAAACCTTGAACAGAACAACCTCTGGACTAGAAACATCACTTTATAAATAAAGAATGAAAACAAAAGGTTTATTATAACTAAAACCAGAAATAAGGAGTTCTGCAAATAGTCAGAAATTCAGTGTTACTGGAAAGCTAAGAACTTCGTAACCAAGAACTAGAAAAAGATAAGAATAGAGTATATCAAATTGGCAAAGTTCATTGGTAAGTATTTTCACATAACAGATTTCTTGTCATTCAAATGTTCATTATTCACACGCTCACACTTTTAAATTGCCCAAAAATTCCAACTTTTCTAATTTGATAACCTACCCATTTAGTTTTAGTTGCTTACTCACTGATGAATGCAAGATATGAACATCATATCACACAAAAGAAATAAAATGCAAATCAAGTGCAATGTGAAATCCTAACTTTTGCAGATTGGATATCATCTATCTATCCATTTACACTGATAAAGCCAATGTAAACAGTATCAGACATCTTCCAGAATAAATAAACAAAGCCATTGCTAAATGGGGGTCTGGCAAAGATATATAGCTACGTATTTTAAAAGACATATGGACACAATAGGGGTTACAAAAGATATTTCTTTGAGTATCAAATGATTAGAAGAGGGCTTAGGAAAACTGATGAACTCCTTCAGTGAATTTTTACCAGAAGAATCCTCTTTGATTTGAACTGCTAATGTTGAATATTCAGTGGATGGAAGCGAATAATGCTATAATCCAATTTTGTTGGAATAATCACTCAAAACAACATGTAATTCTTTTTTAAATTATTACAATTGTGCATAACTGTTATTTAGCTTGAATTTATGAAACACAAGAGAAAATGTGCTGGTTTTATTCACTTAAAAACAACCAATTTTTACATAAATTTCAAATCACAATGTATTTTTAAAAATTGTTTTAAATCAGTCTTTGAGCACTATTTATAACTTATTTTAGCATTTTTTCTAGGTAGAACTTGTCTATGATTAACATAGATTCCTTAAGTGGGATTTTTTAAATCCGGAGATCAGATCTATGTCCAATAAGTGAACTCTTAAAAGTTAAAATTTTCTAACTGTAAAAAAGACATTGAAGTTAAAGCTTCCTAACAGAGAAGCATTCCAACTATAGAATCAGCTGATCTGTATGGCATTGAACATTCTGTTATCAAAATATTCATCCACAGCCAAATGAGAGGATAGCATGGATATAGTGAAGATTTCTATATTGGAAATTGGATGAGCTTGTTGGTGGGCCTCCCTCCAACTGCTAAGATTTCAATGGCACAACTGAAAGTAGGACAGCATTTCCCAAAGTTGCTAGAAACAAGAGTCCTTTAAAATGTTCCACCAACAAAGGTTTGCATAGCCAAATGAAGTTTAAAAATTCTTCACACCAACACCTACTTCACATGGAAATTCACAGGGCATATTATAGCTCATTCTAAATCTTAGACATCCTGTAGTGAAGAAATATATTTCATTTTATCTAACACAGCATTTCCCAAACATATTTCACTAATTATAAAATTCTTTTTTATTACTTTCCTTTACTTGATATCAATTAATATCCTGTGGAAGCATAGGTGATATTCAAAATATTTAATAACCTTAAGAAGAAAGCACTAAACAATCAGATGGCTTGTCTGATACAACTAGTGTTCTTTGGAACATAGTTGGGAGAGGGAGAATCTGGCTTAACACTGAGATCTTATTTAGTAACCAAGTGTAATCAATCTTCAAAACCAACTTACTTACTGGATTATTTTTCTTACAGTTGATGGATTCGAATGTGGCTGACATGATGCAAATCATTTTAAAAAGGTCTAATGTATATGATTATCATATGTTCCTAGTTTCATATCAATTCCACTAAGCCTAAAATAATCTCCCTTTTAAGAATCATATTTTTTAACTTTGGAAGATTTAGTCTTCTCTTAAATAAAACTAAAAACAATTTTTGAAACGAAACAAAAAAATTTTAAAACATAAATGAGTGGAAATAAGCAAGAGCTAAAGTAGAGGTTTTCAATTAGCAATGAAAAATCCCGTCTTAAATCCAATTTGAAAAATAAATAGCAAAGATGGGTTATTTGGTTACTTTCCCTAGTGGCTACCACTTGTCTCATAGTACAAACATTTACTGAGATGACTTGTTCCAGTTTCCCGCTTCTGTAATTTTATCATATAATAACCTCTGAAACATATATATATGTATTTGCATATATACACAAAAAATCTCTGATGGACATGTAAGAAATTAATAACAGTTGTCAAGGGGAAGGGCTCTTAAAATGGTTGGATGAAGGAATAGAAATCCCAGAAGAAATTTCTACTATTTATCTTTTTATATTACATGATTTTCAAATTCTCATTAGACATTCTAAAAAGTAAATAAGCAAAAGAAGGATTCTTTTAAGGGAATGGCAAAATAAAATGTGGTTATATATTTTGGCCAAATAAAGGCTGAGGGAGAATTTGATAATAGTGCTAAGTAGGCCAAGAAACATGAAGAAAAACATTATTTGAATGTGGCAAAAAAAAGTGCCAGATTATAGAAGGTACTTTCTCACAAGCAGAGAAATAAATCTGCTCTCTTTCCTGTTGTTTTTGGTTAAGGATGATTAGAAGCTCCTATGAAGGGGCTAATGCCCACATCAAGTTAATTGCTCATGTCTTGATATCAAATACTAGAAATCACCCAGGGCCTAGGAAAAAAATAGTGGTAGGCTGCAGTTGCTATTACAGTGCTTGGTAGATACAAATACTTGTACTGGATTGGTGGTTTCTAGTGGATGACTTAATTTATTGCAATATAGAACTCTGTTAGATGGGACAGTGTTCCTCCATGAATAAGAAATCAGTCTTTCTCAATTTTCACTCATCACCATCTGCAAACATTGCTCTTCTCTGTCACAGATTACCCATCTTCACCTGTGTCCTAGAGAATGAGATGCTTTATTTTCCTCTTCCTTGGCAGAGAACAATCCTTTTGTTTGTTAAGAGGTGGGTTCTTGCTATGTTTCCCAGGCTAGCCTCAAGCAATTCTCTTGCCTCAGCCTCCATGAAGCCAGGGCTACATATATGCAAACAAAAGAGAATGCTGAGCCCAACTAAAGAGGACACTCCTTTTACAGGCTCACTGTATTTAGGTGGAGGTCATGATTTTGCATTCTCACCAAAAAGATATAGGTCCTCCACTTCCAGACTTGGTCAGGAAACCTTGCACACTGCCAGTGTCCCCTTCTGTTGTAACTCAGGAGGCCATGCGTTTAAGACATCAACATTCCAAGATGGAAAAGACACGGGTTCCTGATTGACTACTTGAAGATGATCTGTTAAGAAATAATTGCCTGAACCACATTTGCCTCCACCATGTGAAACAAACATTTAATAAGTTATATCACCTGGATTTAAGGAGGGTTTGTTACAGTATCTAGCATTGAATACCCTAATTCATTGCTACATTGGCACACTGGTGATACCTATGGATTAGTGATGAGTCTACTCAATGTGAGCCCTCTCCATTTCTCATTGTCTATTCACCCTATCTACTAAATATTATTTTTCACATACTATTTATTGATGACAACACCAGTTTTTAATTATCCCATGTACCTCTTGATTTTTTCCTTCAGCCCAACTTCCCAATGAGGAAGCTGACATCATGTATCTTATATAGATAAAATCCCATTTAAGGACTTAATATAGAATTTCTATATATGGAGGATCTGTCCATGAAGGAATCGTATCTAGAAGGGCTCTAAATTAGACATACATTTGCCCCCTAAAGTCTGTATTAGGTCAGTTCTTGAAAACTACTTTTTCTATTCTATAAATCTAAATTTTTACATAAAAATTTACTATTTTCCTTAATTTATATGTCATGGATGGAAAACAAGATTTTTCTTGTGTCCCAATTCAAATCAAACTGGAATATGTGATTTATACTGTGCAGAAGGATCCTGATATCAAGCCTAGACCCAAAGGGAAAGAATGTCATGATAGATTGGGGTAATTACTGTAATGAACATGGGAAGGAAAAGTAGTGGCATAGTTCCCTGACTTAAATCATTTCTTTTTTATATACAGTGGAAATCTCCGTACTTTTAGTTAATTTCTATGCTTTGAGACACCAACAATTGATCCACCCATCTAACTAACATTTCTGAGATCTTAATCTGAGCCAAGGAGTATGCTGTCTGCTGGAGAGATAGTGAAAAATAAGGTCTCAGGTCTGTCCTGAAGGAGTTTATAGAGAAAGACTTAACTTACTCCAATTAGTAATTGACACCAGATAATTAGAAAGGCAAATGGGTCGTTTGCTTTATTGTACACTTGAGGGATAGAAGGCAGAGAGAAAAACATCTTCAAAGAGTTGGACAGTTTTATTATTATTGATTTTGGAGTAACCACCAATCAAAGGGCAGACTTAGCAGTCATAAATGATCACCTCCTTAGATGACTACAAGAGTTGGATGCAAAAGTTTTCCCTAACCTCTCAGTTCTATTTTCACTTTATGAAGAGACAGGTTAATCAGATGACATGTTCTTGTACATTCATAACAGGGATAATTTAATAATTCTAGTAAACTACCTGCTAAGCAAAACCTAGAGTCATAAGTTTTTGAATCCAGGGAAGGATTTAATGACTTAGGCAACTTTCTTTCCTGGAAATACATGCAAGATGGATGATGAATGGTACTGAATTATAATATTTGATGTCAATCATGAATTTAAAGTCTCTAAGAAATGGGGAGAAACAATTAGCAAAGGGGCATTCTTGAACTTACCTAACCAGAAATCCATCTCTGACTCCCAAAGCACTCATTTTGGCAGTCAGGCCACAAGACATATCTTTAATTTCTGCACAATCTAGTTCTTGCTAGTTCTAATAGGAACGTGATCTTAATGGATATCTCATGTTTCTCATGTAGTGTGGTTGAGAAATTTTATGAGATAGAGTCAATAAAAAAGACCAGTCTTTTTATATAGTATTCTTTGTGTCTGATTACTCTTGCCATAGTCTTAGTGTCCTCATAAAGGGACACTTCAAGGACTCTATGCAAGGATAGGTACAGTGAATTTTAGCAGTCAGAGTGAACCAGTGGATAATCACCTGTGAAAAGGCAAGTGAATAGGGTAGTTATTTCTGGTGTTGGCATCACCACAATGAATGACCTTGACTGAATCATTTAGTCTCTCTGAACCTCAGTTTTTTCTTTTTCTTTTTTTTTTTTTATTATTATTATTATTATTTTTTTTTTTTTATTATACTTTAAGTTCTAGGGTACATGTGCATAACGTGCAGGTTTGTTACATATGTATACTTATGCCATGTTGGTGTGCTGCACCCATCAACTCGTCAGCATCCATCAATTCATCATTTATATCTTGTATAACTCCCCAATGCAAGCCCTCCCTCCTCCCCCCTCCCCCCTCCCCATGATAGGCCCCAGTGCGTGATGTTCCCCTTCCCGAGTCCAAGTGATCTCATTGTTCAGTTCCCACCTATGAGTGAGAACATGCGGTGTTTGGTTTTCTGTTCTTGTGATAGTTTGCTAAGAATGATGGTTTCCAGCTGCATCCATGTCCCTACAAAGGACGCAACCTCAGTTTTTTCATCTGTGAAATGAGGGAAAAACACATCTGCCCTTTCAGGGCACTCTCTCAGGATTGCTGGAGAATTAAACAGATCATTGCTGCAAGCTTAAGTGCATTGAGTCGATGAGACGAAAAGAAAAGAAGACGTCATCTAAGTACACAGTATTCTTTTCATCATTATTAATTTTCAAAGGTGAAGATAACTGTGAAAGAACCACGGAAACAGACTGTTGTCTTGGAAACAAAATAAAGGTTCAACCAGCATCCCTACATTAGAAAGAGAGCTACCACCTTGGTATCTACTTTTCACATCTACTCAAAGACAGAAAGGACCCAGACATTCTTTCTACTTTCTCAAGATTCCTTAGCTGGAATATTTTCTTGGTCACTTTGTCTTTTTATTTTCTTTGTCTTCTTTAACAAAACGATATTAGCTGTTTTTGGGGTTTTGTTATTGCATAGTTTAGCGTATGTATGGTATATATAATCTTCTTTCCTTTTGGCTAATAGTAAGAGAGTAAGGGAGGGAAAGCAGAGAGGGAAAGAGAGACCAATACATTAAGAATAAACCCACATGGCTAAAACAACTGATTTCTAAAGACAAAGCAATTTTATAATCTAAAATACTATATAATACAAATAAACTTAAACGTGAGTTTGCCCTGAAGAAGACTTAATGAAAGAGGACAGTTGTGGTTTTCTAGATAATGTCCTGTATTTCCCTACTTCAATGAGACATTTATTTCTAAAAGAGCTTTATCTCCCAGAAATGATAAAATCAATAATTTTTCTCTCTCCATAGTTCCTTAAAATAAAAATGGCCTTATTTCTTTTCATTCTTCTCTCTACCTCCACTCTTTATCATGGCCAAACTAGGGGAAAATAGCATTGTGTAATTACTTAGAAATAAGTAGAAATCACTTGATGATTTATGACTTTCAGGTTCCTAGTATGAAAAATGTGAATTTAGACCCAATAATCTCTTTTTCTCTAGTTTTAACTACAGTTCTTTGATTTTAGACCTTGCTATTAGAGCACAGGTTCTTGCCAATAATTTTTGAACTAGAGATCAGACTGTTACTTATCTTGTTCAGTATAACCCTTTAATGATCACACTTCTCCATGGTCCTTTTTCAAACCATTTTCATCTCATGTACGTTTTACAGTTGATATCCTAACTTTACAGTATTTTCACCTGTGAAGGTGCGAGACAGGAACAATGAAAAATTTCACCTTTTTACTTTGTATTTTTATTTTTTCAAGAATTTAGTATTTTTTAATTAAAAAACAGGCTGGGCATAGTGGCTCATGCCTGTATTTCTAGCACATTGAAAGGCTGAGGTGGGTGCATCGCCTGAGCCCAGGAGTTCAAGAGAGCCTGGGCAACATGGCAAGACACTGTATCTATAATAATAATAAAAGAATACATCTCAAGAAATGTACCCATCTTTAGTTTACTTTTCATACTACTGATTATAAAAAATGCATTAAGGGAATATTGGGAGGTGTTGAATTTATCTATTACCTTGATTGTGGTGATGGTATGTATAATGGGTGTTTGCATATGTCCAAATTCATCAGATTGCACATGCTAAATTATGCAGTTCTTCGTATATCAATTATAACTAAGTAAGGATGTTTAAAAAAATGCATCAAGGTAAAAATTTAATTTGTATTTACAGAAACTTTTTTTTTCAATCCTGGAGATACTTTCAAATTTAATTATTTATAGAGCAGCTAAAATCATAAGAAACAACTGCTGTCATGGTATAAATGAGACACACTGTGAATTATGTTCCCTGAAAATGCTTCATGCACATATGGGTTCAAGAGTCAACTGGGAGGTCAGAGCCTTCTGAACATCCTCAGTGCACGATGGGACCCATTTGTCTAAGTCTATGTGATATAAGATGTAATACTCATTTCTATTCCCTTCAATTATTTTAAATGCCCCCAGGCTGGAATGAGAGAATTGGAGGTGGAAGAAGGGCATCAAACTGAATAAGAATAATATTTTTTAAGTCAAATTTTTCTTATAAGATAGAAGCCAAAAATCTGAGTATAATATTATTTCACAGAATTTTGAAGAATATTAAATATAATGTGATAGGATGTTTCAAAAATAATGGCATAATCCCCCCTCCTGCATCCTTGTCCCTGGGTCACCCACTTCAGTACTGACTCAGCTTTAGCATGTAACTTAACTTGTTCCAGCTGCCCAGTGAGATAACAGCAAAGGAGCTTGACCTGTCTTGCTGCTGTTGGAACCCAGTTGCCCTGGACTAGCCTGTCAGATCCTAACGATATTATACATGAACCAAGTGCCCCCATCGCCAAAGTCAACCACCAAAGATGTAAGTGAGGCTTCAGCTGACAAGACCTCACCCTGCTGATTCATCAGTTAACTGAAGCTGTATGAATGAGCCTGGGAGAAACCAGGAGAAAAATGTTCCCAGTTAAACCCACCCCAAAATGTCAAGTGATTGCTATCTTAAGCCAAATAAAGGTGAGGTGGCTTATAATGCAATAAAAGCTAACTTACACAATAAAACAGTATGGCCACTTAGGTTTATCCCTCAGAATGCAAGTTCAGTTCAATATCAGAAAATCATTACTGTGATTCACTATATTAGTTAAATCAAGGAAGAAAATCATACCATCATTTTATTAGATATAGGGAATAAGAACCATCCAATGAAGCTCAAAATATTTTGGACAGGATACATTTTATAAACATAGATCCAGATAAGAATTATCTTTTTTGACAAAAGCCATATACCAAAATTATGTGGCATATGTACAACACTAATTAAAATTACCATACTAATATTTTTTTATTTTTATTTTTATTTATTTATTTTTTTGAGATGGAGTCTCGCTCTATCGCCCAGGCTGGAGTGCAGTGGCCGGATCTCAGCTCACTGCAAGCTCCGCCTCCCGGGTTCACGCCATTCTCCTGCCTCAGCCTCCCAAGTAGCTGGGACTACAGGCGCCCGCCACCTCGCCCGGCTAGTTTTTTGTATTTTTTTTATTTTTTTAGTAGAGACGGGGTTTCACGGTATTAGCCAGGATGGTCTCGATCTCCTGACCTCGTGATCCACCCATCTCGGCCTCCCAAAGTGCTGGGATTACAGGCTTGAGCCACCGCGCCCGGCCCGTATTTTTTTTTTTTTTTTTTTTTTTTTAAATCTTACTACTTCCCTGAAGGGGAGAAACAAAATAAAGATTTTCAAAATACTGTCTCTGTTTAACATTATCTGTTGGAGTTGGACAACATAAGATGGAGAGGGAGAGACAGAGAAAGAGGGAGGGATAAGATATCAAAGAATATACATTAAAATGTCATTTTATAGATGTTTTGATCATTCGTTTATTTGGAAACCCAAGAAAACAAGCTATTAAATCTAAAAAAAAAATCTTAACATGGTGACTAAAGATCAATATAATGAAATCAATAATATATACCAATAGCATCAATAACCAGATAGAATATAAGATACATTTGTAATATCAACAAAAACTATAGAGAATATAGAGCTTCATATAACAAATAGTACAGAAAATCTTCCTAGCAAAAACTTTAACTCTGTATGAAAGGACACATGCAAAAAGGAAATACACACTAGTTATGGATGAGATGATGTAACACTAATAATATCAATCTCCTTATATTAATCTATAAGTTAAATGCAATTCCAATACAAATCCAACCTTTTTTTAAGGACAGCATGAAAAAGCGATTTTGAAATTAATTCTGGAAGAATGAAGTTCTCCATACAACTAAGGCAGTTTGGGAAAGCAAAACCAAGATGGAGAACTTGCCCTGCCGGATATTAAAATATATTAGGAGCCAAATGTGATAGCTTGTGCCTGTAATCCCAGCAATTTGGGCATCCAGGACAGGAGAATTCAGGCCAGGAGTTGAAGAACAGCCCGGGCAGCATAGCAAGACCCAGTCTCTACAGAAAAAAAAAACATACAAATTATCCAGGCAGGGTGTTGTGTGCCTTTAGTCCCAACTACTTGGGAGACTGAGGGTGGAGGATAACTTGAGCTAAGAAGGTAAAGGCGGCAGTGAACCAAGATGGTATCACTGCACTACAGCCTGGGCAACATAGTGAGACCTCATCTCAAAAGAAAAAACACACAAAAGGAAGTCACAATGATTAAAAACATTGTGATGCTATTGTGAGAAATGGAAAATGCAGCTAAACAGATGGTCTAGAAGTAGAACCATATAAAGATAGGAAGTACACGAAAGAGGTAGCATCATAGTCCTGTTGAGAACGTTGAATTATCAACTTTGGGGAAAGAGGTTAATTATACAAAGAGACACAGAACTGAATCCTAACCTAACGATATAACTTATATTGTGCTGTCTTATAAAGCTCGCTGAATTTTCACAAAGAAATCCTATGAGACATAAACTAATATCCTAGTTTACAGGTGAGAAAACTGAAGCATGAGAGTAGAATGACTAACCTAAGAAATATGTGGCAGAGCTGAGACTTAAACCCATACAGTTTTTCCTCAGAGATCATTCTACTAAATATTATAAATACAATCCTGCACACTGTCTAAAACTAAAATTCAATGAGTTTAATATCTAAATGTCAAAGACAAAATTTAGAGAGAATAAAAAACTACAAAAGAACATCTTTGTGATTTCAGAGTAAGGAATAAAATAGATTTTAAAAAAACAAACAAAAACATATATTGTATAAGCAAAATGGATGAATTTGGCTACATTAAAATTATGGATTTATGTACAACAAATGGAGCCAAAGTCAGATTTAAAAAGACATGACCTGCAGACGATATATACAATATCTAAAAATCAATAATGGATTTATATCTGAACATAAATGAACACGTACAAATCTAATTGAAAACACAGAACATTTATTAGAAAAATGGGCACAGGTCATGGATGAGCAATTCATAGACGGGAAAACACAAATGGCAATATTGTATATAAAGACTCAACTTCATTAGAATCACAAAAATGTGGAATTAAAACAAAAATTACCTGTGAATTTCTATATGCCAGATTTCCAAAGGTTAAAATGTGAACTAATATTATTCACTGGTTAAGGATACGGTTAAAGAGAAACTGCTGGTGAGAGATAAATGGTGAAGCTATTCTGGGGAATAATCTGTGAGTTACAGTACGTATACAATTTCTACCTTAGCCAATCTGTGAATTACAGTACGTATACAATTTCTACCTTAGCCAATCTGTGAATTACAGTACGTATACAATTTCTACCTTAGCCATTCTATATCTGAGTATAAACTGGAGAGAAACTATGCCCTGTTCCTCAAGGGGACATGTAAAAAGAGTTGATTATTGCTTTATAACGGAAATGAAGTGTTGAGAATAGCCTACATTCTCATCACTAGGGTAATGGATAAGTAAAACTTGGCATTAACTTATGTGAAAATGTGAGATGGTGCCAGAAACAATAAATTAAATTCATATGGAGCAACAGAGATATATCTTAAAACTATAATTGTGTCATGAAAAATTAAGACCTAGGATGTGATTTGTAGTCAACACTATTTTGTACAGATTAGTAATCACAAAACAATCCAGTCAGTTTTTCAAAAATCTATACAAAATAACTATTAAAGATGAGTTGGGAGATTGCATGTCAAATGACTCAAAGAACACAATAACGCTGCATAGCAGAGAAAAAAGGAGTTAAGCTGGCAGAGGAATGTGAAGACCAAAAAAAAAAAAAAAAAAAAAAAAACCCTATAAAATATTGGGGAATAGAGGGATCATATACATTGTTTCTAGGGTACATTAACTAAGGTATATGGTACATAATCCAATTTGTCTAAGTATCCTAAAAACAAACGAAAGATACACAATATGTTAAGACTTAAAAGCTTTATAAAAATGTTTAACATGATTGCAGAACACAGGAGAAATATATAATATATAACTTCTCAATTTAAACTGCTGCAATACTGATTAAATATATCATCATTGTTCTCGTGTCACCCATGCAAAGAAAGCAAATAGAAATCAGCTTTTAAGATAGAGACTGGTTTTTAATTGTTTTAGAATCATTAGTTAGCATGCCAAGTAAATAATAGTCCATCTGTATCCAAAACACATAAAAAGTTCTAACACTTAAAATTCCAGGCTCTAGAGTAGGGGTGTGTGTGTGTGTGTGTGTGTGTGTGTGTGTGTGTGTGTGTGTGTGTAGGAGTGTGTTTGTGAGTGTGTTGTTTAATAAACTCACGGGTACACACTATACCTTCCTACAGTCTTAACAACTCTTGAGCAAGTCAAACTGAAGGTCAAGAATAAACAGGTAGATGCTGCTTGAATGACACTCCAAATTATCTTAATAGTCTGCAGATCTGGCTAGACAATCATGTTTTGCTTTCAAAAATAATATATGTTTATTTTCTCATAAAAGTTGTTGAAAGACTAAATCTTAGAAGCATTTGTAATTAATAGACTACATGACACAATAGTAATCTAAGAGTTTACAGAACAAGTTTATTCAGGTGTTTGGGGCAAGTTGACTCTTAGCTCTAAATGTTAAACTTATTTAACTTACATTTTCTGCAACTCAAATTTTTATCTATAAAATGGAGGTATATACTTCAATCACATAAAAAAAATCTACAAATTTGGATTTTGGGTTCCAAATTTTTTCTCCAAATGATAAAAAGTTTTAACCCAGACATTGGGGTTGCCTAAAATTTTTCATTTTCTGTATTCATACGCAATCTTGCAGCTTGCAATCTGGATAACTGTCATTTTTTTAAATTGTGCAAAAAGCTAATAATTTTTGCCAAAAGACAAAACAAATTCCCGTGGACTTGAAGCAATAACAAGGCAGCGCCATGCATTGGGCCATGCATTGGAAGTACGTGCTTCACGGTAGACAGTAACCTGGACGTTAGGTTAAGAACAGGGTGGTCTGGTTGAAGTGAATAAATTATTTCAAATGTACACATAACATTAACTCACTTCATAATAAAGTCTTTGTCCTTTCATATAAAAATTAGTTTTTTTGTTTGTCTCAGTTTAAGCTCAAGGAAATCTCCATACATTTTATCTCCATAGGGCAAATAAAAAAAAGTTATTAAGACAGACAAGTTCTTATGAAACACATAGAAAATTAAAAACACACACAAATGTATAGTCTAAGAAAAGCTCAACAAATAGAAAATTAAGAGGCCTTCATTGATATTACGAAGCTTAGAAAAATACATTATTCCTAAATAAAAAGATAAATGGAAGCAAAAAAGATCAAAGCTAAAATAAAAATTTAAAAATAACAAACATACTAGTTAACACAAAATTAAAAACTCATTAATTTTGGTGTATCACCAAAGGCCTCATAAAAGATTTCACATATATTACAAATCAAAACAAAACAAAGAAACAAAAACGAAAAGATTTCTCTCTTCAAATTATTCTACATATATCTTCTTTTTTTTTTTTTTAGACTGAGTCTTGCTCTGTCACCAGGCTGAAGTGCAGTGGTGCAATCTCGACTCACTGCAACCTCCACCTACCAGGTTCAAGTGATTCTCCTGCCTCAGCCTCCTGAGCAGCTGGGACTGCAGGCGTGCACCACCACACCCAGCTAATTTTTGTACTTTTACTAGAGATGGGGTTTCACCATGTTGGCCAGGATGGTCTTGATCTCTTGACCTCATGATCCGCCCACCTCGGCCTCCCAGAGTGCTGGGATTACAGGCGTGAGCCATTGTGCCCAGGCTACATAAATCTTATTGCTAAACTGGTAGGAAGAAAAATTCTCTTTAAACAACCGAATTATACCTATTAATATTTGTACTTCTCAGATGGATCTTGTTGTATAATATGTATGATTAAAATAACTTGTCTGTTAATTATTCATATTTTAGCATCTGTCATTAACTCTAATTACATCGTCACCCCTGGCTAACTCCTAAATAAAAACAAATGTAAACATAATATACATCCCATCATTAATTTTAGAGCTCTAAGAGTTAGGAAAACTCAACCTGGAGAATAAACTTTAGTTTTACTAAATGAAGAAAACTATTTTCCAGCTTTTTAAATAAGGGGTTATTCAATCTGAGTAGAGCAGGCATCACAAAAATGTAAACAAAATGATCTTTGCCAGGTTCTAATGCCAGAAATACTGTGAATGTTGCACTGGAGCTTGTAAAAATAGCCACAGCCTGGCGCTTGCAGGGCTGGGTCGTGGTGTGTTAAACAATAATACCTAGCCTTGATGGAACTTATTTGGGCCAAAAAGCTTTCACCTGCATTATTCTTTTAACCTCACTGCATTGTTACGGGAAATGTGTTTATTTTTTGAAATGACATTCAAATATATCCTTAAAAGAACACTTTCAGTCTCTCTATAAGCTTCTTCTCTCTTTCAGCCAACACATTACCTTTTAAAAATCAATAGTAGACTTCTCTTTCTTTATATCATCACATTTCAAATCTGATGTAGCTAACAGATGTTAATATAATTTTTTTCAAGAATACTCTCCTTCTGAATACCTATGCCCTCATCTTTATCCTGCCTATTCAGGGCAAAGGTTATATTTCCTTTTTTTATATAATAATATCAAGATTATGTACTTTGTTCAATTTTAGTTTTAAGTGGTGTCTAAGTGCATAAATTAATGTCTGTGCAAAGAATAGCTTGTATTATTTGCCAGACGGTTGGAAATTCTCATGCTTTTAAAACAACTGATTTCATGCCCTCCAATCAGTCCAAATATACAGAAAGAAAACTTTAGAGTGATGTGACTTTTCTGCAACACTTTCCAAGCTGCTGTTCACATGTCAGTCCCGTGTTTTATTCTTAAACTGTTGTTGTTGTTTAATCTATAAAATCTCTCTTAAAGGTCCCCAAACTGCTTGTAATTTGATCTTTTACTTTTGAGGACACATTGTTTCCAAATTGCCATCTCTAACAATATTCTCCTTCTAGTAGACTTTCAGATTATCTTAACCAATAATTGCCTTACTTTTTAACCTCTATTTTGGCATTCTTGAATTAGCTCTTATATCTGTATCCATTTTTGCTCCAATTATTTTGTTTTGCCTTTTTCCTGAAAGTAAGTTCATGCTATTTTTGACAAGGACATATTTGACTTCTGTAAAGATACCAATTTGAGAATTTTAGAAATGGGTGTGTATCGCATACACACCTCTAATTAAATGTGTGACCTTGGATAAAAGCACCTTAACTTTTCAGATGCTCTCTTTGCTCACCTCCAAAGTTGATTAAAAGGATGAACATCTTGATGTTTAGGCTTTTTAGTCTTAGTTTGGTCAATGAAACTCTCAAAAGTCCATCATCCTGTCTTTATTTGTATCATTAGTCAGTTTGTTTAAAGTAAATTACGGTTTATGAAGCCAGAGATTTTCTTTTTCTCTGGCATCCAATCACTGGAAACATTTCTCACGGATCTATTTTAAGAAGGCCTATGAGTAACTTGACCTTTTACGACTTCCCATTTTGTTATCTTAACAACCTGGTTTCCCCGTAACTTTCAGAGAAAACTTTTCACCTTTTCCTGGTTCTCCTTTTGACCTCCAGAGAACTTAGCACTTTCAAAAGACATCATACTAATGCTATTATTATCACATGCCTTCCAAAAATCTTCAACCTATTTCTGCCTATTTATTAAGTTAATATTTTATCAAAAGTTGTCCAACTGAGTATTTTATGCCCAGCTCTGTGTCAGATACTTTACATGTCCTGTAATAAAAAGCTGAGAGATTCATTAAGAATTAATTTCCTAGTACATTTTCACTTTGATACTTTCCTCATTAATGAGTCATCAGTTGTGTCTTGCCTATAGAAATAGATAAAACTAAGTGAGAAAAGATATGTAAAAGAACTAGCACAGTATCACGGATATAACAAGCATTCAATGGATGATAGCTGTTATTCTTATTATGATCATCACCTTAGCTCATGTGTTTTCTGACTTCATACTGGACTCTACTCTTACCTCTATTTCTTATCAGATCCTCACAGCAACACTTGAGGAAAATAGATTTTGTCCCTATTTTACTGATTGTAATATGGAAGCCTAGAGCATTTAAGTAAATTGACGGAAGTCAAGAGTCAAGAACCCAGTCTGAATTTGTCACAACCAGTGGCAATACCACCGGTCATGCACACAGTTTCACCAAGGTCTTATCAGTGCTCCAGTGCTCTCTTTTCTTTTCCTTCTTCATTTTTGTTTTGTTTTGAGATAGAATCTCATACTGCTGCCCTGTAGTGCAGAGGTGCAATCATAGCTCCTGGGCCCAAGTGATCTTCCTGCCTTTGCCTCCAGAGTAGCTGGGAAGTTGGTACCACCACACCTGGTACCCCTCCAAAAGAATAGCCAAAATAGATAATCTCAGCCAACCTATTTTTTGAGGGTGTCTTTTTCTTGACACTGCCATCCTTGGCCCCCAATTTAAGTTCACTTTTCTTTTCCTAGTCTTGGTGAAGAGAGTAGAAGGTGGAAATTGAGGTTAAAGGAGGGAACTCTGATGTTATTCAAATATTGACTTTATCTTAACTTCCAGCCTCTGCCTGCTCCATTTCTGCTCAGTCACACACAGAACATTCACTGTTTCTACCACGTGCTCTGCCCTGCCTTTTCTTTGTCTTTGTGCCATTGCTTTATCTCTAATTGGAATGACACTCTTTCGTCCTTGGTCTCTCACCAATCCCTATTTCATAGTCATCATTAAAATCCAAATCTCCCTTTCATGCCCAACTCAAATGCCAGTTCTACCATGAAGCTTTCTGGGTCTACCAAATAAGCACTAACTACTGGTCTCTCTATGCTTCTATAATGGCCATCCCATGAGAATGACAAGTGATTTTACAGCTGACAATATATATCTTATCTGCCCTTCCAAATTCTTTCTCCATCCATCTTTTGCCCTGGATGTCTCTCACATGGCCTAACTTGATGGATGTCCTTGCCTTCTAGCTTCTCATTGGGTTTACTAATGGAGAACACCCATGGGAGATTAGAGAAAAGGTGAAAGAAGAGTGAGGTCAGGGTGTTTATTCCTTTGGTTTCCTCCCTGCCAAGTTGCTAAGGGATGGATGGCTGCATCTCTCAACTTAAGGCCACAGCCTCTATGGGGAGGCCCCCACTCTCCAGTAATGCCTTTCTTCTCCTTCCCTGCTAGTCCAAGAGTGATAAAAGTGGCCAAGCTTTTACTGACCCACTAGTGCTACACTATCTCTGTTTCCCTACATGCTGCTCAAATTGTCCTTTCCAGGGTACTACAGATTTCCTGCCAAAACCTTGTTTGATGAACTTCTTAATATATTTCTTCTAAGCTGCTAATTTTACAAATGACATTATTACCTTTATGTGAAATGTGTTTTCAGGATGAGTTAATACATTCTGAATGATGATAATGGCAACAGTTAGCATTTGTTGAACACGTACTATGTTTCAGGTACTCTCCTGAATGCACTAATCTAATGTAATTATCCCTATAAGCTAAGCAAGGCACAAAAATGGTGAGAAGGTACCAGAAGTAACTTGCTCAAGGTCATGCTAGTGGCTGAGTGGAGTTTAAGGGTCAGGTCTGCTCCAAGCTTAAAGCTTAAGCTTTAGATCTAAACTGGTGATTCTTAAACTTGAGTAGGCATTGAAGTCACCTGGAGCATTTGTTAAAACACAGACATTGGGGCTCAATCCCAGAGTCCCTGACTCTTTCTGTCTAGGGCAAGGCCCAAGAATTTGTAATTCCCTGGTGAGGCTGAGGTGCTGGTCTGGGTACTACACTTTGAGAACTAGTAGAACAAGCAGTACTGCTTCCCATACACAATAACTAAAGAAGCCACTCAACAGTATAAGGAACAAAACTTTTAGGTTCATTTCCAGCTGATTTCCCAGCTGGAAGTCAAAAGAACAATGAGATATTATTGTCTATAAGTAGGCAATAAAATGTAATTCAATTCAGCCAGTATCCTAGGAGCAACGACTATGTGTTGGAGTAATTTGCTCAGGAAAACTGTCAAACAGAAATACACCGCACTCAAGAACTCTTTCTGATCATCCGAACACTTAGGCAAACAAATAACCATGATACAATATGATAGCTGTTGTAATATAGCACACACATACATTTACATGCACACACAATCGGTGGAGCACAGTTGAAGAGGAAATAAATTCTCTTTGTGAGGAGGTAATAAATGCAATCGCAAGCAGTCAATAATGGGACTAAGAATTCAAGAAAGGAAGAGTTATTTTCTAGGAAAACAAGTGGAGATAGGCGTTTTAAGGAGGAAAAAAAAAAATCCCTTCAGCCTGCACACAAAGGGAAATGAAGAATAATGTAGCAAGATTCTTGTATCCAGTGTTCACCAGACACAAGACTGAGTGAATACCCTGCCTCTCTCTAAAGTGGAAAGCAAACCTCCCTACTACTTATTGAACATCTCCTAAATGCTAGACGTTGAGCTCAAAATCAGGCCACATCGATGACGCAGGTGCCATGCTTGCCCTCCAGGTACTTGCATTTTAGATGACGCACATCAACTAGGCAGACTGAATGGCGGTATTTAATATATTGAGTTACAATTTATCTCAAGCAAAATCTATTCATGAAAGCGATCCAGGAGTCAAATGACCTAAGACTTCACCTGAAAATCATATGTTCATTTTATGAAATGGTAGGTAAAAAATATTTTATATGCCAAAACAGGCTTGACATAGAAGACACACAATTCTTCCATTCATACAATCTGATCCAGCCCATAAACATGTTACTTTTTACCAGAAGAAACTTTCCCTTCCTTCCTAAGAAGCTAGAATTAAAGGGCAGGCATGGGAATCCTTTCATCAAAAAAGCAGAACCTCAATGCAATGGCTCAGCACAGCTCCAATTCACATCCTTCAGAATGGCTTCCAAACTAAGTAATTTAACAAACTGATGAAGAAAAAATGGCCCATTAATCTCATGCTGCATGTTATAATTTAACTCGGGTTTAGCACAGGAAAATATTATTTGCATTGATTAGAAATATGCTTTATGGGTGCATTCATTATAGACTCAAAACATTTTAAAAATGTTGACTGGGCTGACATAATGAACTACATAAGAGCACTACTAGATGGCATCTCAATGTCATCTGCACCTCATGTCATATTGGGCTAGGGATAAATATATATTTTTACTCAATGGGCAATTTTATTCTAAACAGCAAAACATGGTCATTTCCACTCAGTTGTTGTAATCATGAAGCTATCAGCTAAATATTATTTGGATAACTTAGATGCAAGTAAATTCTTGTATTTACAATTCAAATATTCTTATGCCATTTTCCCACTTTGCTTAACCTAATATAATGGCCTGATCAATCTGATTAGGAAGACTTTTTAAAATTAATTTACTCAAATGCTCTAAGGTAGATTCTGAAGGACTAAAATTGTGGTCTTTGGTATCCAACAGAAAGGGTTCAGACTTATGTCTTACTAGCTGTGTGACCTTGGTCAAATGACAGTATCTTTGAGCTTCACTTTCCTAATTTGTAAAATGAAAATAATAATAGAATTCGAGTTGTAAAGTTGAGGAAAACAATAAGTTTTGTAATGTGTTTACCGTATGGCAGAAAAGAGCAGTTATTCTGATGGTCATTATTACAAGTGTGGTTGCTAAGATTACTGACAACCTATTGTTTGCTCCCTGTTCAAAGAGCTAGAATTTTAAGACAGCTTTCCATTCTTTTCCTTGTGTTCACCCCTAAGATTCTGTCACACACTGGCAAAAACATATTGGCATTTTTGGGGAAGGGATCTACTGAGGTGACACTTTTGGTGCATCAAGTATATAAGATTTCTATATATAGAAATCTTTGGAGTCTTTCTTTAGACTTCTATTTACTTTCCAGTAGATTGAGTGTTAATAATCATCCCGTCTCCCGCTGTGGATAGCTGTGACCTGGTTCAACCATTGGCACCTTCTGTGGTTCACAGGAAAAGAGCAGGAATCCAGAAAGAGAGGCCTTTCTTTTTTACTCCTATTGCTAAGAAGTCTCTTGGATAAAGACAATCTTAAACAGATTATGAGATTGCTGCTTGTTATAGGATCAAAGCAATGTCCCAAAAAAGAGCACTGGCCTATTTATTACACTTAGATTTCACTTGAGATACCTTTCCATCCCCTAGAGAAAACAGATGTTTCAACACCTTCCAGGCACTGGAATAATACAGCCAGGGCATCTCTACATGATTGGTTTCCTCCCTGCCAAGTTGTTGAGGGATGGATGGCTGCATCTCTCAACTTAAGATCACAGCTTCTATGGGGAGGCCCCCACTCTCCAGCAATGCCTTTCTTTTCCTTCCCTGCTAGACTAAGAATGATAAAAGTCCACGTTTAATTATACTGTTCCATCCAGATGAATGTTTTTCCATCAAGGTCAGACTGACTGACCAGTTGCAATGCTTGATTTTATCCTAAAGTCAGAATCAAGTAAAGTTGCTGAAAGCCTACCCAGTTTACGTCCTATCTTCTCTTCAAAATCTGCTCTGAGGATGCAAGTTGAAATTTTACTTAGACGTGTGTATATGTGTACATATTTATATATACAAATATACACACATATGTGTATATATATATATATACCTATAGAGGTGTATGTATGTATTACAATTACAATGTATATACTGCAATTAATTTGGCTCATTTGTTCCCATTCTAGCATTTTTAGGATAGAAACAATAGATGACATAAATCCCTTTTCTGCCACAATATAATACCACCTAAAGAATCGTGTTTTATTAGCTAGAAATAGGATTTGCTTTCATTATTGCAGTACATTTGATAATATAAAAATATTTCTGATTATTTTTTCTTATGTGAATTTCATAGCATCTTCATCTAAAATTTACTTTGGAGATTCAGACCAAATGTCATTGTCAATTTCCTAGATTGCTTAATATGTAATTCTGCTACAGATTTTAATCTCAATGTAACAAGGGGGAAAATCAGAGACAAATGAACAACGTGTACTCAGGATCACTCTCTGCTATTGAAATTTCCCCAAATCTGAGAGGTTTCATCTTTACATACAAATATTTTCACCATGTAACGTATAGTGGTTGAACTTTTGAAGAAAATTTGACTTACTCTCTAAAAGTGTTCCATTTGTCCTCTTCTAGGTTTGCACTCAAGACTGCCATTTACCTTAATGGAAGTTGTTCAGGTGCCCCCAGGAAAGAATGAACAATTTGATAGAAAATGCTAAAGGAGTGATATTAGGTTAGCATCTCATGTCATCCGAAGAAAAACATATGCAGATTTTCTACTCTCTACCTTGTTTCCCACCTCATTTTCAGGATGTGGGGATAAAAATATAGGGTCTAATGAATTTTTCAACAGCTTATAATTATTAGTGTTATTGTTAGAATATCAGAATATAACAACCAAATGTAAAATGTTTGGTGATGAAATTGCTTTATTAAAAATATAAATGGGTGTTAGTAAATGTTAAAAGGAATTGACAATATAAAAGGCACAAAAATTGATGACTGTATTTCAAATGCTGAGAGGTGTATTTGTGTGTCTCTTTCTCTTTGTCAATCTTATTCAGCACCTATATAACTAAGGACATATATTTACAGGATGGTGGGCATGTTTTGGATGCTCAGTTTATGTCTGTAGGAAAGAAAACAACACAAAGATAATTGCCTCAATCAGGTCAAATGTTATATAAGAGATGAGTTAGAGGCTGAATTAGGATTCACGTTATGAGTTTCTCAACAGTTATCAATAGAACCAATGACAGATACGAGAGTGTAGTGCAATATATGCCAAGATACTTTAAAGTAATTTACTTTATATTAATATTATCTATTAAGACATCTTAGTTCAACCACACTCAGCTGCTCTGCAATAACCCCAGGGCTTCTGAGTTACAATAAGCCAGAATTAGGTAAATGGTTCTGCTCATACAATATAATTCAGGCTGATCCAGTGTCCAGTCATTGCTGTTCTACCACTCAGTTGTAAGCTAGAATAAATTCCTTAATTTTTGGTCCCTCGAGGATATTGGAATAATAATAATGCTTACTTCATTTGGTCATAGTGGAGATTAAATATTATTAAGATGATATGCCTTTCATCTAGGAAACATCAATAAATGTTACTGATGCTATTGTCATCATCATCATCATTATCATCATTGTCAAGGTCATGACAGAAAGAGGACACATTACCACATGAAATCTCAACTTCGTCCCTGGGCCATGCACACCTTTCTCTTCAAAGACTTATATGTCAGATTCTAACACTGTCAGATGACAGAAAATATAAGTCTTTATGCTTTGTTCTGTAGCTAATTTTTGCATCTTTCCATTTGAGTTCCGGTTTAGCATAGTTTTGTCCCACACAACAGAAGCTGATCTCCAAAAAGAGGAATGATGTAGCCTCAAGTGATAAAGACATTGAGTGAAGTCTTTCACATCCTGGGATGCCTGTGGCCCAGCACAGAGGGCTGCTGGGTTGCCAACACAGAGTTTACTCCTCATGTGTCTGTAATTGGGTAAAGAGAGGTGAAGCTTAGCGTGTGATATGTAAAACAGGCAGCTACAAATACAATTCTAAAACAAGCAGAATTGGCTTCAATTCTTCCTTCTTTTTCCCCACTCTCAGATGCTCAGGAAGTTTTCCTACTCTTGTCCCTGACAGGAATATATTATACCTTCCTGGATATGTAGGTGGATATCAAGAAAGTGTTTATTTGCAAGCAATAGGAGCCAGATATAGCTGATTTGAGCAGAAAATAATTTTTGAAAGGTTATTGATTAAGTTTCAGTAACCGGAAGCAGACTAAGGAATCAGAACCAAGGGCACACTATCAAAATTATAGAATCACGCAAAATTGAAGTGTATGTGCAGGCCTGCCTCGCTGACCCCACAGGAGCAGGATACGGGATGCTGACCCAGGCACTGCTGCCTCCTCTATTACTCCTGGAAGGGCTTCTCCGAGGTCCTTGCTTCCTCATATAATTCATCTCTAATTCAAAATCTAGGACGTGAGTGTAATTGGCCAATCCTAGGTCATCTGACTGTCTTCCAGTTGCAAGGAAGACTGATAAAGAAAGTCGGCCGGGCGCGGTGGCTCAAGCCTGTAATCCCAGCACTTTGGGAGGCCGAGACGGGCGGATCACGAGGTCAGGAGATCGAGACCATCCTGGCTAACACGGTGAAACCCCGTCTCTACTAAAAAATACAAAAAAACTAGCCGGGCGAGGTGGTGGGCGCCTGTAGTCCCAGCTACTCCGGAGGCTGAGGCAGGAGAAGAGCGTGAATCCGGGAGGCGGAGCTTGCAGTGAGCTGAGATCCGGCCACTGCACTCCAGCCTGGGCGACAGAGCGAGACTCCGTCTCAAAAAAAAAAAAAAAAAAGAAAGAAAAGAAAGAAAGTCAAGTTTACTTTACATTGTTTACATATAAATGTGTCTGGTATTTTCAGTTTACACAGTGGGAGAAAGGCACTGTCCCTCATCAAGACCCATAAAGTGAAAAGTTCCCCAAATATATAAAGGAATTTCAAATCAGATGTTTGGAAGTTAAAAACAACAACAAATTCAGAGGTAGAATTATAGACATTTTGTAGTTAAAAAATATGTTTGGAGTAATTCTGACCTGAGTTCATATGTTAAGCAAAGTACTCAATCTGGCTGATCCTCAATGTCCTCTGAAAAAGAATTTGGAAGATAATATCTATATAAAATAGTGTAGTATAGATTAAATGAGATTATACATACAAAGTGCTTAGCACATCCTAAGTATTTTACTAAACTGTTTATTATTCTTCTTATTGTTGTTACTGACCACTTAAATGACTGCAAGAATTAACAGAGTCATGATATATGTAACACAGTGCTAAACGTCACATTTACCATCTCAGCTAAGCATGCGTTGATTCAACAAATATTCTGTATATCAGACAATAATTCATTAGTATTTTTTTTACAGAAAAAAAATCATGAGGAATATGAAGCATAAACAATGGACCAAAAGTCACTCAATTAAGACATAACGGAGGTGAGATTCCAACCCAGAATTATTGAGCTTGAGAAACTCCACTCTTTTTTTAATTATTATTATACTTTAAGTTCCAGGGTACATGTGCATAATGTGCAAGTTTGTTACATGTGCCATGTTGGTTTTCTGCACCCATCAACTCGTCATTTATATTAGGTATTTCTCCTAATGCTATCCCTACCCCAGCCCCTCACTCCCAAATAGGCCCCAGTGTGTGGGTGTGTGATGCTCCCCTCCCTGTGTCCATGTGTTCTCATTGTTTAACTTCCACTTATGGTGACAACATGTGGGACTACACTCTTAACTATAACAATGTAGTACCCTTCAGATCGAATGTACAACATGGTGACTATAGTTAATAATACAGCACTGTTTGCTTGAAATTTGCCAGGACAGAAAATCTTAGTGTCCTCACCATACACATACACACTCACACACACAATGGTAACTATGTGTGGCAATAGATGTGCTAATTACTTAGTTTGTGGTAAACATTCCACAATGTATACATATATCAAATCATCTTGTGGTACATGTTGAATATATACAAATTTTAACTGTCAATTATATGTCAATAAAGCTGGAAAGAAACTCAAACTAACTTGAAAACAAACTATAGCATCCCTCAATGTGTTAATAATTATAAAATACTTAATAGATTGGAGACCTTCAATAAGTGATATTTCTTTTAACTATAACTACTATTAGTTACTAGTTGTGTGCCATACTCTACTTCTAATGACAAGGATATAAAATGGGGGTTGCTGCTATAAAACTTCAGAGCCCCTGTGGGCATTTGTGGGGTAAACACAGCAGGAAATGAGGTCTCTCAATTTCCGACACAGAAATTCTAAGTTGGTTGGTCTTCCTAATATCTCCTTTATAATAAGAAAATAATGCTTTTCCTACATTTGCACTGGGCATGGGAATCAATCGATATTTCTGGGTGCAAGGTAGAAGGCAGGACTAGGTTTTGGGGGTGGGGCTTGGATACCTGACCAAATGAAGGACTAGCTAAAACCGGTCAGGGTGGAAACATCTCTGCGTAAGACACTCCCACCAGTATGCCATCTTGCTTTATCATTGCCATGGCAATACCCACAAATTACTGCCCTTTTTCATGGCAACAAACTGGACAACTCGGAAGTTACCACCTTCATCCTAGAAATGTATGCATAAGTTGGCCCTTAATTTGCATATAATTAAAAGTGGGTCTAAGTATGACTGCAGAATTGCCTCTAAGGTACCTAAGCTGGGCACACTGCCTATGGGGTAGCCCTGCTCTGCAAGAAGCAGTACCTCTGCGGCTGCTGTAGGCTACTGCTTCAATAAAAGTTGCTGTTTAACACCACTGGCTTGCCTTTGAAATTCTTTCCTGGGTGAAGCTAAGAACCCTCTTGAGCTAAGCCTCAATTTGGGGATTTGCCTATCCTGCATCAGGTGTGTATAGAATCTTCACTTAAATTCTCATCTACTCAGACTTATTATACTAAGAATGTTTTATTCCAGTAATGCAAATTGTCCAGGGATAGAAATAAGGTATATATGTAGAGTATTGGAGGAGTTCAAGAACATCACCACTTATCATTCTGTAGTCCTTAAAGGCATGTGTTATTTCTACTCACACGAAGGGCATGGTGGCTTACGCCTGTAATCCCAGCACTTTGGGAGGTTGAGGCAGGTGGATCACGAGGTCAGGAGTTTGAGACCAGCCTGGATAACATGGTGAAACCCCGTGTCTACTAAAAATACAAAAATTAGCTGGGCGTGGTGGCGGGTATCTGTAATCCCAGCTACTCAGGAGGCTGAGGCAAGAGAACTGCTTGAACCCCAAAGGCGAGTGTTGCAGTGAGCCGAGATCGTAACACTGCACTCCAGCCTGGGTGACAGAGCAAGACTCTGTCTTGGAAAAAAAAACAAAGAAGAAAAGAAAAATGTGTCCAAGGCAGTTTAGTAACTTACCGAAGACTACACAGCTAGGTTACAAGAGAAAAGGTATATTTAAATGGTCAAAATGGTGATGTATTTATAACTAAAAGACTGTGTCTAATTAAATAAAAATATTTAAAACTGTCCTAATATATTGTGAGGAATTCTTTATACTAACCTCAATGCACTAGTGTGTACAATATTTTAGAGATGATAAATAGGCTCTTTAACTTGCTGATCATACAAACCTACTTAATATTCTCAATGACAAGGAATTAACTACCTGATGAGGCAGCTTCTTCCATTTTTGGACAGCTCCAGGGATCAAATATGATAACATCTCAGTGCCTGCAATGTCATCTAGTTCTACCTAGAGAAATACAACAGAACAAGTGGCCACTGTTCTTGACAAATGGATATAATTTCATTTTTTCCAAATGTGAGTGCCAGATTCATTCATTGTACAGAATAGATCTGTCAAATGGCTTTGCCCATTTACCAATGGATGGCAAACTGCAAAAACGTGTTGGAATTTTAGAGGACTAAATGTCATCTCACTGGTACTGTCATCAATATAACTTACATTGGCATTTTTGTCTCACACTGACTTTAAGGGCTACAGGGGGAGCTCCAAGTCTCCAAACCTTGTGTTGATCATCTCTGCCCTACACAGTACTTTTCTGCTCATTTCCAAAGGAGACCAAGGATAACTTTTCAGACTTCTCAAATCTACTTGCCCTACTTGACAACACATATTGGCTGGGCTGACTGGATCAAGATTCTATAAGCAGGAGCCTCATGGTTTAAAGTCCTTGCTGTTTTGGATGAGACAGAGGCTATTTCTTGCTCCCATAACCACTCACTTCTTACCTCGAAGCTTTCCTAGGCTGTTCTTGCTAATACTAACAAAATTAATTATGCTTATCTGATGACAAGTATACAACCTAAAATGCCATCTTTATAAATAAGGCAATCATCAATGGAGTGTGATTTATGGCCTTTCATTTTTCCCATACACCCTATGTGCCCTATAAAATCTGGCTTTACAGCTTCATAGAGGCTATAATCCCTTTCAGAGGGAATAAATCATTTTGAACTATAATATAAAATAGGGAGTTATATTCACATACTGACAAAGGAAAAAAATTGATTATAAAATGTAAAAGAGTGACTGATGATTTCTCCCTGTGTCTGCACTATTAAAGTGCGTTTGAATAGACTGGACAATATTAAAGAATTTCTATAAACATGAGACTACAATTTATAAATTAAAAAGAAAAATTACATTGAAAACTGTAACAAAATAAACATTATAATATATAAAAAGTTATTGTAAATCAATGTGAATAAATGGATAAAGGTCATGAAGTCACAAAAGAAGAAATACAAACAGCCAATACATATATTAAAATAAGTTTAATCTCACTCTTTTTAGCCAAAGAAATATAGTTAGAATCATGTAGGTCTCATGTTTTACTCATCAGAGTGGCACAAATGAAATAAATGGCTAATGCTGGTACTGGAGAGAGTGTGAGAATCTACACATGATGTTAAATTGCTGATAGAAAGGTAGGGTAGTGCAACTCTTCTGTAAGCTCATATGTCAACATGTATCAAAACTGAAAAGTGTCCATTCAATTTCTAAAAATTCATTCTAAGAAAATGAATAAATGCAGGAAGGCACATGAAAAAAGATGTTTTTCTCATGTTTCTGAAGTACCAAAGAAAAGAGAGAGGTAAGCCTAAATTTTGAGTGGTAGAAAACTGGTTACATTAATAATGAAATGCTGCTGAACTATTTAAATTTGTGATATAGCCTTATTAAATGACATGGAATCATGCTCATTATATACTAATAAGTAAAAAATGATATAAAACATTTTTATAGTTTGACCTAATAATTAAAAGTCATATGTATTTGCTTGCATTGTGTCTGTGTGAACCCCCACAAACAAAAAATATCTCAGGAATGTTATGAAGATCATTTATTGGAAATGGGATAATGGGATTTTAAGTTATTTATACTTTTTATTTTTTTTGGAAACAGGGTCTTGCTGTGTTGTCCAGGCTGGAGGGCAGTGGTGCAACTATAGCCCACTGCAGTTTGGAACTCGTGGGCTCAAGCATACATCCAGCCTTAGGCTCTGGAGTAGCTGGGACTACAGGCTAATGCTACCATGCCTGGCTTATATTTTTTTCTTTATGTCTTTTTCATTTTTGTAGTTTCCACAATGAGTTTATGCTACTTTTATAATTAAAAGTATTTTAATTTTCAACAAGAAGCTTCAGATTTCCCAGATTTTCCAATTACCCTGCACCATGGCTCAGAGTATTTGTGCAAAAGAAAATCAGTCTTTTTTTCTGCATTAATTTTCCACAAATAATCATTTGGAATTGGTAAAAGTTGTACAGAGTAAAACTGTTACGGTCTGGGTATTCTATACCTTTCAAAGAATTAGAGATCTTAGAATAATTTCTTTCCGTTTTTACCACAGTGATACTAAGGTAGATGGGAGGTAGAGGATGAAGGAAACAGGACTCATCTGCGACCAGGAAAGATAACAGTGAATGACAATTGGATTTATATATATTTTTAAGAGGGACTTCCACAAGTTTCAGCTCATACTAATACACACACACACACACACACACACACACACACACACACACACACAATTCAATTGTCTTAGACTAATCGATAATTGTGGCAGAAAAGGCCACCAGTTGACTAAAAAAATTTTTTTTTTTGAGACGGAGGCTCGCTCTGCTCACAGGCTGGAGTGCAGTGGCCGGATCTCAGCTCACTGCAAGCTCCCCCTCCCGGGTTCACGCCATTCTCCTGCCTCAGCCTCCCGAGTAGCCGGGACTACAGGCGCCCGCCATCACGCGCGGCTAGTTTTTTGTATTTTTTAGTAGGATTAGCTAGGATGGTCTGGATCTCCTGACCTCGTGATCCGCCCGTCTCGGCCTCCCAAAGTGTTAGGATTACAGGCTCGAGCCACCGTGCCCGACCGACTAAAAATTTTGAACCACTCCAGACTGTAGAGGTGTTGTGGTAAGGCCTAGGATAGTATTCCCCATCTCCATGCATCTGAGTGTTGCCACATTACTGCTTACTGGCCCACAGAATGCTACCAGAAATTTTATAAGAATGTGTATTTGATTTGCATTTCTCTAATGATCAGTGATGTTGAGTTTTTTTTTTTTTCATGCTTGTTGGCTGCATGAATGTCTTCTTTTGAGAAGTATGTTCATGTCCTTTGCCCATCTTTAATGAGTTTTTTTTTTTTTAATTTTTTCTTGTAAATTTGTTGGAGTTCCTTGTAGATTCCGGGTATTAGACCAAATACACATCAACAATAGACTGGATAAAGAAAATGTGGTACATACAAACCATGGAATACTATGCAGCCATAAAATGAATGATACAATGTCCTTTGCAGGGATGTGGATAAAGCTGGAAGACATTATCCTCAGCAAACTAATGCAGAAACAGAACCAAACACCACATGTTCTCACTTATATACGGGAGCTGAACAATGAGAACACATGGACACAGGGAGGGAACAACACACACTGGGGACTGTCAGGGGGTGGAGTGGGGGAAGGGAGAGCATTACAAAACATAGCTAATGCATGATGGGCTTGATACCTATGTGATAGGTTAATAGGTGCAGCGAACCACCATGGCACACGTTTACCCATGTAACAAACTTGCACATTCTGCACATGTACCCCAGAATTAAAAATAAAAATTAAAAGAAAAAAGAATGTATATTTGAGGAATAATGAGTTTATAATTGAGCTTGCAATTTCCTCTCTCCTTTCCCTTTTGAGACAATGTATAGGCACATAATGGAAATGGTAGGCTCTTGAATCACTGAGCAGAAAAGTGACTGCCAAGCCAGCAAAGTCCAAACTGAACTACAGAGTAACTGAGAGATAAACTTAAAATAAATTATAATAACTTATACTAAATATAATAAACTTTTAATAAATTATTAGAAGCATTACACACATTGCTTACCTTTCAAGTTAATTAACAACTCTACCTTTTTTTGCAAAGGGAAGTTCTCCAAGCTTCTGGAGAAACCATAGCAATCTCCTTTTTCAGTTTGAGAGATGAGTCCAAATATGAGATGAGAAGGAATAAAAACACTGAGAAATGCTTTTGACAAAGAGGAATGAGAGATGGCATGCTGAGGAATGCTTAGTAATAAAGAATTCAGACAGGAGAAGTGGATGGGTGATATCAAACAGATTTGCCCAAAGGCATTTCGGAAAAGAAAATTTGTGAAAATTTGGTGAGAGGAAAAAAAAATCAGACATAAAGGGCCTTTTGGTCCCTAAATGAATTTTTCTTCCAAAAGATTCATATTGTTTATATGTAAACCATAAGAATTCTCTGTCCACTTCTTCCAGAATTTTCTAAAGCCCGCCAGGACATCTGCAGAGAAAGAGAATGTCATTCCAGGATAATCAACTGCAAGTTACTAAATTAAGATCAAAATATCCTCAACCTTGAACATTTTTCAAAGAGTTTTTAGAAGAAAGAGGCTCTCTAGGGGGTTGTATAATTATATAATTGTACCCTTTGTAGGAGGCTATTTACAGATAAGTAATTTTCCCCCACTATTCTTCAAAGTAAAATGCATAAAATAAAGTAGAATTTGGGGTTATTTGTCGGGGAGACTGCACAGACTCTGAGCCATCTGATTAATTACCCACTCTCCCCTCATTTCCTGCTGTCAAAATCCTGATTGCCAAATCCCTAACATCCTCAAAACTAAGGTGTCCCGTTTAAAGCCCCAGCTAATGAGATCTAACTGAAAGTCTGATGATGAGTTTTGGTAAATACTTTCTTTGCTGCAGGATTTAGATGCAGATCCCCTTTTAAATGTTCTTTCTTCTGCATTAAACATTGTGAATGCAGCTGCAGATTCAGTAGCCATCTTGCAACTATCTTGCAACACAGTGACACACCAGAGGTGACAGGACAGGAAGATAAAAGAAGCTAGTCCCTTATGGACACCACTTAGCGGCTGAATTAACACAAAAACAATCTCCAAACTGTTACATGAGGAAAGTTAGGTAAATAACTCTTATTCAGGTTCTATTATTTCAGCCAAACTCATTACAAATAGATACTGAATTCTAACCTCAGTTTTCCAGAATTCTTCCTAGCATCTAATAGTTATCCTCCTATTCTAGACTATTAATCATCACACTTGCTTGAGGTAACTGTGTGGTGAGGTCTGGCTCTTTTAGAAGTCCTGATACTATTCACAACATCTTTTAAAAAAATGGTAATACTTTTATGTCCACTCATCTTTCTAATTACACTCAGAGATCACTTCCTCCAGAAAGCCGTGGCTGACAACATTTTACCCCTGTATATAAGCAGAATGATTAAGCAAATAAATAAAACAGAACGGGTAAGTGTGTAGTGTGTTATATCTTTCAAAATAACTAAGAGAATAAATTTCAAATGTATCGTCAAGTAAGTGTGATTAGCTTGATCTAATCACTCCACTGTGTTCATATATCAAAAACATCACACTGTATTCTATAAATGTAATACAATTATAATTTGTCAATTGAAAATAATATAAGTATTAAAAAGTGTGTGGGCTCTGGAATCAGACTTTCTAGATTTGAATTTTTAATCTACTACTTACTGGTTGTATGACTTGGGTAAATTAATTTATCTGTAAATTGGGGACATTAAGTAGGACTTACGTATCTTATTGAAAATATTAAATGAGGTAATTCAATGAAAGTTCTTATAATCTTGCTTGGTTCAATAAAAATCTAGCTAGTTTTTAGATTACTTTTGGCCACTTTAGGGTAGAGGCCCTTTGCACTCCTACGGGTCTCTGTAAACTCATCTTTCATGAAACACACATCCCATACTGAAGGTATTTTCTGTAAGCAATACTTTTTTAAAGTGTGGTCATTGGACCAGTGACATCAGCAGCACCTGGGAACTGGTTAGAAATGCAAATCTAGTGATCCAGAAACTCTGAGGGTGGAGCCCAAAATGTGTGTCTTAATAAGACTTTCAGGCAGATCTGATGCAGACCAAAGTTTGAGGGCAATTGAAAACACCAATCTTAGAATCTCCTGAGAGCATTCAAGAAAAATAAAGTTTCTAAAGCCTTACACCTGTCAAGCTGGAGAAGGGGCCCTGGAACCTGCCTGCTTAGCATGCTTGCCATGTGATTCTTCAGCACATTGATGTTTGAGAGCCTTTGCTATTTTATTAGTGTATGATGTATTGGCCTATTTCCCAAGTAGAATTTTCCTCCATGTCTGAGAGGATGTGTTGTTATTTTTGTATTATTATTATTATTATTTTATGTTAATCTCTTAAACATCTAGTGCATGCTGCAGTCCCAGGCACAAAGCGTTTGCTCATTAAACTAGGTGTCCCTAAAATCTTAGTAGAGTTTCAAGATCAATTTCTTCAGAAGATAAAATACTACACACACACACACACACACACACACACACACACGCACGCACACAAAATCACCCTTTGAAACTCTAATCATTTGAATTTCTTGGTCACTTATTTAGTTTTGATAATTTTGAATAATACATATTTAGTTACAACTTTTTGGTCTTTAAGTCAATATTTGCAATCTTCAATCAGGACAGCAACAAACAAGTACAACTAAATACTGATTTGTCAAAATCCACAAATATAAATAAAAAGAGAAATTTAAATAATTAAACTTTCAAGTGATTTTTGGGGGGCATGTTTGTAATTTCACATTTCTGAAAATATTAAAGATTAAAATTACACTAAGACATTTGGGACATGCTGTATCGGTCTTAAATGAATGGAATTTTGCTGTGGAAGGTGGAAGAAATATTTTCTTCAGCAAATATATCTGTAGATAGAGTTGTAACCACAAATCTTTAAAAAAAATAAAGTAAGTTATTGAGTTAAATCTGATTAGCTACTTTCCTGCTTATATGTGTATACAGAGCTACTAATAATTTCATTTGTTATTTACTAGCAGAAGTCATATATATGTATGTGTATGTGTGTATATATATATATATATATATATGATATCTGTGTAGGCATATGTGTATATATATCCTCAATTTAAAATTGTTCATATCCATCTATATGAAAATTTTTTAATTGAGGAAATTATATCCAGTGGCCTATTTTCTTCCCAACGAATTATAAAGGAACATCATTTTCTATTCATACAAGCAGAACGTCAATCAACCTTATGGGCCTATCAAAGAGCAAATTTGAAAAACCACTGGTTTAGCCAGTGATATGGTTACTAGGTGATGCTAGGCCCATTGCCATTGTTAAAAGTTTACCCATAAGCCAAATGAGAAGGCCCTTGCTTGGCATGTAAAAGCAGGTGTAGCAGGGGATGGCAGGTAGCTGCAGGCTGATGATACATGATATCTCTACATATCTATTTAGAACCATTAAGTCCATGAACATACCCACTTTTCATAACAAAACCAAAGCTATTTTATCATTAATCCCAGTCAACAATAGTAAGATCCAAGTGTGTTGCTGTATCCTGGCATCAAGGTGCCTATGAATTAATGTGAGTTTGCCTTGGTTTTGACAGTGTGGGATCAGCTAGGCTCCCAGCATCAAACCCCTCTGTATCACAGTCAAACCAGTACCAGACTTCTCTGCTTGCTGTGGGAAGTTTAAAAATGGGGAACTCACTAACACGATGCATGTGCTGAGAAATGCCTTTGCACATAGTAGATACTCAATATATTTTGAATGAATGGATTTATTTATTAATGTCATAAATCAGCCCTCACCCATATTGTGGAAAATTCCATTCAAGTGGCTGAAATTCCTCTGCACACTCTTCACCTCCTGTAAGCTTGCAATCAGACAAAGACTTAATTACAAAAAGAGCTGAGGAAATTATAGAAGCTACCTAAAGTTGTGTCACCTTCATAAGATTACATAACTTTAATTTAGTGGTAGGCCGGGGTGAGTGCCTCAGGCCTGTAATCTCAGCACTTCGGAAGGCTGAAGCGGGTGGATCACCTGAGGTCAGGAGTTTGAGACCAGCCTGGCCAACATGGCGAAACTCCCTCTCTATTAAAAGTACAAAAATTAGCTGGGCATGGTGATGGGTGCCTGTAATTCCAGCTTCTCCAGAGGCTACGGCAGAAGAATTGCTTGAACCCGGGAGGCGGAGGTTGCAATGAGTCGAGACGGTGCCACTGCATTCCAGCCTGGGTGATAGAGCAAGACTCCTTCTCAAAAAAAAAAAAAAAAAAAAAAAAAAAGAAAATTTACTGGTAAAGACCTCTGACTTGTAAGTCACATGGACCTGAGTTCAAGTTCCACCATCATCATATTTTAACACGAGTATATAAACATTTCAAAGACTCTGCTCCATGTGTGCAGTGTGGGGGTCATAATAACATGCATTTTCACTGCATGACTCTCAAAAAACTTAGATGAAACAACCCATTTGCCATGGCCAGCAAAGTGTCTTGCAGCTAACAAGCACTCAAGGCATTAGCTAATATTAACAGGGGAGAAACAAACAAGCAGGGAAGCCCAAGGCCCTGACTCCTACTCAGTGGCCCTTGATTCATGCCATAATAACTCTTTTTTTTTTTTTTTTTTGACATGGAGCCTCGCTCTGTCACCCAGACTAGAGTGCAGTGGAGCGATCTCGGCTCACTGCAACCTCCGCCTCCTGGGTTCAAGTGATTATTGTGTTCAGCCTCCTAAGTAGCTGGGATTATAGGTACCCACCACCATAGTCAGATAATTTTCGTATTTTTAGTAGAGATAGGGTTTTACCATGTTGGCCAGGCTGGTTTTGAACTCCTGACCTCAGGTGATCCACCTGCCTTGGCTTCCCAAAGTGCTGTGGTTACATGCATGGACTGAGTAGAGTAAGATGAACAAATTGAGATTAAACCCTTTTAAGATAGTTCTGTAATTCCTGAATGAATAAAATTATAAAAATTTAACAATTAATGAGTTCTGCAGAAATATGAGAGAACTCTAGTTCTTTGTGTTACTTTTCTAGAAAACCAAGTTATGGTTCTAAGATGTACCTCCCCACCCTAATTCACCCCTGGCATGATCAAATAATATTTTTGTAAATGGATAAGTCAACGACATAATCAATAATCTAAGTTATAAGCAGGTGAAAATTTGTAGGCTTGATAAAGAAATCTCAGGTGATTGATCTGTTCTCACACTGCTAATAAAGACATACCCAAGACTGGGTAATTTATAAAGAAAAGAGGTTTAATGGACTCACGGTTCCACATGGCTGGGGAGACCTCACAATCATGGCAGAAGGCGAATGAAGAGCAAAGCCACACCTTACATGACAGCAGGTAAGAGAGCTTGTGCAGGGAAACTCTCATTTATAAAACCATCAGATCTCATGAGACTTATTCTCTACCATGAGAACAGTATGGGGGAACCACCCCCATGATTCAATTTGCCTCTACCTGGCCCCGCCCTCCGGCACATGGGGATTATAATTCAAGGTGAGATTTGGGTGGTGGGGATACAGCCAAACCATATCATCAGGCTCATCAGTATATGTTAAAATAAGGTAATATGAAATACTTAATCTTAAAAAAAAAAAAATGCAGCACCAAGACCTCTGTGATAATCCTATTTTAAAAAACAGTTACAATTTTAGTTAGAATGTTTCCCTTTGGAGAAAGCATTTTCTGCATAACTTTTAATGTACTGTTGATGAGCACAATTCAACAAAACTGAGATAAATATTTGCAGAAGTCCTGCAAGATGAAAAGCACAGAGTTAGATGCTATAGAGGATAATTGTACTTCAGCATGAGTAAGGACCCACACTCGACCTCAAATAAATTAACTTTAAATAGAGTGGACAAGTCACGTGCAGAATGTAAGAATGTTAAAAGGTCAAGGTAACTAACAAAAAGGAACATGTGGGGGTTCTTAAGAAGGAAATAAAATATTAGTTGATTCAGGAAAGGCTGAAAGGAGTAAGTTTTCCTTGAATGGTCTTTGAAGAGTTCCCTTCACTACTTCCTAGTACTGAGGCTAGGGTGTCATAAGAAATAGAAAGATATGGAGATCAAGAATCTTCTCTACTCTTACAGGATTGGCTGAAAGAAGATTTTCTTACCAGGATGTAATATAATAACATGAAGTCAGAGACAAGGGCTTGAATATCCCAGCTCCGTCTCTCTCACTAAGGGTCAGGTTGCTTATCCTTTTAACACCTCAGTGTCTCTATCAGTAAAAAGATAAGAATTTTTCCTACCTGAGTGGGAGAAGAAAATGACGTAATCCATTTATAGTGACAAGCTTGGTATCTGGCACACAGAAAGTACTGAATAAGACCAGTTGGTCAATGATGATGGCAACGATGATGGTGGTAGTGGTGGTATTGATGTGGCCTGCCCAGAGCTGGCTCTGACTGGGAGTGCAGATTAAAGACTTCTGGGCTCCTGAGGCTTTTCATATAAGTGACACTTGACAAATGTAAACAGGTTGTCCAAAACTTCATGTGCAATTTAAGAAAAGGAAGGATCTCAGAGTTGTTCAACTACTTACTGATAATATGAGTTATTATAAGCAGTTATGGCAGCTCACATTTATTGAGCACTTGCATGTGCCTAGTACTTTAGAAGGACTTACTCATTGTTCACAACAACAGTATGCAGTATGTCCTAATATCTTTATTTCTTTCTTTCAGAGGCAGACACAGCCTTAGAATGGTTACAATAAACACCTAAGTTCCCCCTGTCAGTTGGTGCTGGAAAGGAGTTAAAATTCAGTCTGTCCAGCTTGGTCTCAATTACTAAACTATGTAAGTAAGCATTTTGCCCATTGCCTGATTCTCCTTCTGATGTGTGACTATTTCACTCAATCCCCTAGGTGAACAAGAGAGAAAATAATCTCTCTTTCACCCTGCTTTGCCTTAACATCCAACTTCCCTTCTCCAGCTAGGGATTGTTTCAATGGGCAACAACAAATGCCAGGGACTGGCCCAACCTCAGAGATGACTAGGAGTCAGATACCACCATAGGCAAAAGCTCTGTGACAACTCTGCCCTTGTACAGGGTGCATGACAGGAGTGGGAGTTAGGGGATAATGGAATAAGGCTAGGAAAGACAGTACCTGACATGCCAAAAATACTGACACTAATACTATTAATAATAAATAATAGAACTCACTGTGCTGTAGGAATTGTATTAAGTGCTTGACATGAAGAACCTCATTTAACACTGAAAACAGGCCTATGCAGACGGATCTATTGTTATCATTATTTCACCGTTGGGGATAGTGAGGTCCTGATAATCAGGTAAATTGCTCAAGCTCACATGGTTAGCAAGTGGAAAGCAGGAATTGAACTATGTTCAGCACCTGCACTCTTAACCACATGCTATATTGTATATAAAATTATATTACTGGCCAGCCACGGTGGCTCAAGCCTGTAATCCCAGCACTTTGGAAGGCCGAGACCGATGCATCACCTGAGGTCGGGAGTTCGGGACCAGCCTGGCCAATCTGGTGAAATCCCATCTCCATTAAAAATACAAAAAATTAGCCAGGCTTAGTGGTGGGTGCCTGTAATCCCAGCTACTCAGGAGACTGAGGTGGGAGAATCACTTGAACCTGGGAAGTGGAGGTTGCAGTGAGCTGAGATCGCACCACTGCACTCTAGGGTGTGATGGAACAAGACTCCGTCATCTCAAAAAAATGTTGGTGGGAGTGTAAATTAGTTCAACCATTGTGGAAGACAGCAAGGTGATTCCTCAAGGATCTAGAAGCAGAAATATCATTTGACCCAGCAATCCCATTACTGGGTATATACCCAAAGGATTATAAATCATTCTACTATAAAGACACATGCACACATATGTTTATTGCAGCACTGTTCACAATAGCAAAGACTTGGAACAACCCAAATGCCCATCAATGATAGACTGGATAAAGAAAATGTGGCACATATACACCATGGAACACTATACAGCCATAAAAAAGGATGAGTTCATGTCCTTTGCAGGGACATGGATGAAGCTGGAAACCATCATTCTCAGCAAACTAACACAGGAACAGGAAACCAAACACCACATGTTCTCACTCATAAGTGGGAGCTGAACAATAACATAGGGACACAGGGAGGGGAACATCACACACTGGGGCCTGTTAGGGGGTGGGGGGCTAGGGGAGGGATAGCATTAGGAGAAATACCTAATGTAGATGAAGAGCTGATGGATGCGGCAAACCACCATGGCATGTGTATACCTATGTAACAAACCTGCACGTTCTGCACATGTATCCCAGCATTTAAAGTATAATTTAAAAAAAAAATTACAACGATCTTTTCCCACAAGCCATTCTTGCACTCTAGACTTAAATAATCCATGAAACAGAGAGAGAGTGAGATCAAGGCAGACAAAGAGCAAGATTGAGAGTGAGAGAGAGAGAGAATGTGAGCATGCAAGCTTGGAGAGTGGAAGTTAAGGAAATGGCATCATTTCAAAACAATGTACTTTGCCTCATCTAATAGAGTTTTTGTGATAATCTCAATGAAACAGGGTGCAATGATTAGCATCTAAGTATGTCCCTCCTCATAAGGATGGCAGGACAGCATGTTTTACCTTTAGCTCAACTGTTTCAGAAAGTGTGGTCCCAGTAGACATACAAGCTAGTGGGTCTTTCACGCCTCCCAAATCCAAAAGTAACATTTCATTTCCATGTCTCTTTCTATAGTTCCACTCTTCTCATGCCTATCATTCATTTACCTGCCTGTTTTTTCTTGATTTCTACACAGAAAGATGCTAAGTCTGTGTTCTCTGATATGGAAAGGGGTGGAGGAGTGGGAGCTATGGTGCCTCAATGGTTTGGGGATTTTTTTTAGTCTTAATTTTATTATGCCAACTCTACTGAACTTAATTATGGTAAATACAGAATTACACAATTACCCTCTGTTCCGTTCTTCAGAAGCTATATTTTGATAAAATTTACTACACGCTGCTTTCCCCCTGAACACTAGAAATGGATGTGTGTTGATATAAAATGTGTTATAATTACAATTAAAATATAGCTTACATAATGATAGTGTTAAAATAAAATTATAGATGTGTCGAGACAACATGGTCATGCATTTTTATTGTAAGTACATGCTTAGACCAATATCTGGTAGCCAAATGAAAAGGGAACAGAATTTTGGTTAAGCCACAAAAGCTGTTTAATGGTTTTCAAATAACTAAAAGGAACTTACAATATATGAGATAAAATTTCCCCATCATATTTTTTTTTTTTTTTTTTTTTTTTTTGAGACGGAGTCTCGCTCTGCCGCCCAGGCTGGAGTGCAGTGGCCGGATCTCAGCTCACTGCAAGCTCCGTCTCCCAGGTTTACGCCATTCTCCTGCCTCAGCCTCCCGAGTAGCTGGGACTACAGGCACCCACCACCTCTCCCGGCTAGTTTTTTTGTATTTTTTAGTAGAGACGGGGTTTCACCGTGTTAGCCAGGATGGTCTCGATCTCCTGACCTCGTGATCCGCCCGTCTCGGCCTCCCAAAGTGCTGGGATTACAGGCTTGAGCCACCGCGCCCGGCCCCCCCCATCATATTTTTAGTTTAAAAAATTCAAGGAAATACATGAAATGCTTGGAGAAATTGTTGAAAGTAAGTATGCATATGCACATTTTAAGATAAGCCCCTTATTTTTTTCTTAAATACCTGTGTAACTACCTAAATTTCATCATGTGTATCAGTGATGACAAATTTTCAACTAAGTTTAATGAAGAGCATAAAATAATAATAATGTATTGTTGCATTAACTAAGCAGTTCAGAACTGATTCTCATTAAAGAGCCACCCTATCACAACTAACTTAAACCTTACAAAATATGGTTGCAATTACAACATGAGGGAGAAACATAGGAAACTGAAATGTTTCTTCTAAATGTTTATAGTTATGGTGTCTGACCAGAATAATTGTGTCACAAATATTATTAAAATAATAAGATATCGTTTTGTTCAGCTTTACTGCAGAAACAAACTACAGGAATTTCTTTTCATTTCAGATAATTATTTTTCACTAATTGCTCAGTGTTTTTAGAACCTACAGTGCTAATTCCATTTCCTCATTTAATCTTTAAAATAACCCTTTCTGATCATTATTCTTAATATCTCCATTTTATACAATGTAGCTCTAGTTCAGATCTTTCTTCAGACCTGCAGACTTCTGGAACCTTCTGTCTCCAAAACTCATCCTTAACCCCTAACCCTGTTCCACCTCAATCTTTTCAATTTCGGATGATGATAATCTCACCTTTCCAGTTGCCCAGGCCCAAAATCTTGGGTTAAGGGGTCTCGATCCTATTCTTTCTTTCACATCCCACATTCTGTCTGCCTGGAAATCCTGTTTCAACCTTCAAAATGTACTCCTTCTTAGAAGCTCAAGCCACCAAACAATTGATCCTACCTGGAAATGCCTCCTCTCTGTTCTCCGTGATTCTACTCTTTGCCCTTACCCTCAATACCACAGAGAGTTATCCTTTTCAAAGAAGAGATAGTTCATTTCATACCTCTGCTAAAATCCTGCCACTAGCTGCCTACAGAGTAAATGACACAATGCCTGCGATGGCCCTGCGTGAACTAGCCCCATCATATCTGTGACCTCAAGACCTCCTGCTGTCCCTTCCTCCTCATTGACTCTACTCAGCCACAATGGCTTCCACAATATTCCTCGAACATGCCAGGCCCATTTTTTGCCTTGGAGTTTTGGCACTGGTCATTCCTACTCCCAGGGAGTGGTCTTCCCCTAAATACACTGTGCCAACTCCCTCACTTCAAGTCTTTGCTCAGTTGTCACCTCATCAAATCTACCCTATTACCCTACTTAAAAGTAGAGGTCACATTTACAGCCCCTAGCACTACCAACCCAACAATCTTCAGCAAGTTCCACATTCTTTTCCTTATCCCATAATGTTCACCAACTTGTAACATCCATAGGATGTATTTATAACATCCATCTGTTTTCACACATGACAGTGTAAGCTGAGAGAGAAAGGAGGGAGGAAGGGGGGGAAAAGGGAGAAAAGAGAGGGAGAAGGAAAAAAAAAGAGGAAAGGAGAGACAGAGAAAGCTTTTACTTTTTTACTGATGTGTCCAAGCACTTAGAAAAGTGCACATGGAAGGTGCTTAATAACTATTTCTAAAAAAAAATAAAGATAAGGAAAGAAGGAGTAAAGCTTACAAGTGTAACTTGTAACTTTCCCAAAGCTCTGCAGATAGAAAGGGTCCGCAATGGAATTCAAGCTTGAGGCTGCCAGACTTCCACTGCTCTTAGCCTTTCTGTGAAGTCCATGGAATTCGTTATTTCCTTTAATTAGTTCCATAAGAATTTTAATTCCACTGAGCAATGTCACTAAAATGTTCTGTGTGTGTGTGTGTGTATGTATCTCTCACTCTCTCTCTCCTTCTCTCTCTCTCACTGTTCTCTCTTTTTTGCTCTTTCTCTCTCTCTCTCTCTACATATATATATAGATGTAAATTATATATATATGTAAATTTTCAATTTAGCAGAAGAAACAGAGAAGAGTGTAATACAGCATAACTATTATGGTAATTTAACAGCAACATTCAAAATTAGCAATAATGATTATTTAAGCAATATTGACACTTGATGTCCATCTAATAACTTTAACATAGCTTGTAAATTTATTAAACATGCTAATCTCAGTGCTAAAATATTTCCATGCATATTTCATGCAATCCTTGCAATTACTCTATCAGACAGGTACATTTTTCTTATACCCATTCCAAAGATAAGAAAATTGGTGAAAGGTGTGGTACCTTTTTGATCAATGTCAGACAGGTAGTAAGTGGAGGGTATGGATTTAAATCTGGGCCTGTCTAACTCCAGAATTTGATTCTTAACCCCTACATGGAAATTCTGATAATTCCTTCGATAGAGTGTGTGTTTTCTCCTGGGAAACCTTCCCGCGATGTCTGCATGAGCTAACACCTTCAGAACATAGTCAAGTTTAAAACATGATAAAAATATTTAAAGAGCACTTTAAAAATGGAAATATTTTTATTTAAACAATAATGCAGAAGACTACACTGAGCCCTTTAAGTGACTTTCTTGCTACTTTTCACCAAGAATAAAGGAAAGAGTCAGCAGCCGTGGAATGACAAAAGCACAACACCCAAAGATGGAGAATTCTGCAAATGACCAATTATAAAACTATTAAGCTGCAGCTCTTTTACAGCAAGTGGCAGAATAACCCATTAAACTGAAAACTCTCCTACCCTTCCCTCCATGGGCCACACAAACATTAACGTTGCATTTATTAGGATGTACTTCCTGTGCTCTATCAAGTTGACTTTCAGCAATTGTATTAATACAATCCTCTCTCTCTGCACACATATCTGAATGATGGATTTCCTCACTTGAGGTTTGTAGAGTGGAGTGAATGAAATAAAGTTTAGAAAGAGCCATCATGATCCATAATGGTGGGTACTGAATCAAGACAAGATGAAACATCTTTTCTCATTTATTTGAATGAAAAGTCTACTGTATATTTATTTCCTGCATACGGGGCTACTTGTTGCATAATGGAGAACAAGCATTTTTTATTTGGAGGTAAGGGTTTGTGTGCTCAAGTTTCTATGGGCCTACAAAGTTAATCTTGTTTTAGGATTAAAATAAAACATATATTTCTGTAAATAGATATGGTTAATCAATCAGCAACTGTGATGTCTTTAAACCACTATAAGTTCAGGATAGGAATATCTGCAATTACTTTAAGCATTAATGCATTTGTGCAACAATTGAGCAGTATACATAGTGGTGTGTTGTCAGACAAAATTAAGTTTGAATCCAGAGTTTGCCACTTACCAGCTATGTGACTTCGGGCTATGAAAATAACTTTTCTTAGCTGAACAACAGGGATGAGAATACGTACATTGCAGGACTACTGTGAGAACTAAATGAAATGAAGTACTTTTAGCACATGGCACAGTGGCTTATAGTAAGGACTCAAATTATTATTATGGTTACTACTACTTTTATTGAAAAAAGATTAGAAAGTGTTTGCATAAAATGTGATATATATCCTATATCATTGAAATTTCATATATTTGATTTTTGACTTTATAATCTAATAATGTGATTCAAAAAACATTTAGTCGTAAATATAGTTGAAATGAGGTTACTTGTCAAACATGGAAATATAATATGAAGAAGGCTGACTCAACACTCTTTCAGACAGATATTTACCTGTACATAGATTTTATTGTTTTGATTTTTTAATTGCAGAAAACATATATATTGACTATGTCAATTCACAAAAGGTCCATTAATTAACCAGACTGACTATGTGTTGCATAAATATCATTTTACATAGAGATCATATATGCATTTTAGTGGTTGGGAAATGTTTACAGCTGTTTTTAATTGTCTACTTAATGTAAAAAGGGACAAGAAGCAGAGTTAGGCTTGTTGCTTACTGTAGAGTGACCCAGGAGTTTAATGTACTTTGCATTCCATTATACTATGAAAATGTTTCTGTGCCCTGGGGATATCAACAAAAGATTTGCTTTAATGAAAGGAACCAAGTATGGTTCCAAAGCTTTCAGATAGGAGGCCTATATATCCTGCAGTTTACATCAGAAGTGTCCGCCTTCTCTCTCAACTGCATCGAGATAGGGAAGATGTGATCACAAAGGCTGAAAGCAATTACAGTAAATGTTAGGAAGAGAAGGACATCGAGTTTTGAATGTCCCAAAGCTGAGCTAAAAGAATTATGTTTAAAGTAAAGAAAGTGTTACCTACAGCAAGATTTTTCACTGAATGAATGCCAGTCAGTGAACCTTACATTAATGTAGAAAATCAGCTGTTTTTGCTATAATGCTTTCAACTGCACATGGCTAAAATCAAACTCAAAATAGTAAAAAGAAATGTGTTTCAAAGAATAACACGTCCTAGAAACTCACAGACACATCTAGATTCAGACTATATGCTACAGAAAGTTGCTCCTTGTGTTGGATGGCCACTGGGAGCCCCAGAATCACATCTCCCCAGCTTAAAAATTCCAGAGAGAGGAGATAATGTTCTTGTTCATCTCTGAGAGAAACATCTTGGGGAAGATTCTAATTGGCCTGGATGAGGTCAAATGATTACAAAGGAACCAATCACCTGCTTTGCTTGACCTGGGCCATGTACTTCATCCCTGGGACCAGGAAGATAGGCGGGATGTCATCATTTCTCAGTTTGGGGAGAGAAAGGTCTGATATTTTTCCAAGATGAATGAGAATACTACATGGAGATACAAAAGCTGTAGCTTGCGGCTACTGTAAATTCCACAGTTCTCACTCCCTGCCTTGTGTCTTATGAACATGCAGTAAGCTGACCTGACAGATCATTTTCCCTACCAGCAGCCTTGATATATATTATTGAGAAGTAAGTTGTAAAATAATACAACAGCAGTCTGAATATAGAAATTAACTTGACTAGTAATGACCAAGACAGCTGTATGAAAATATATTTTAAAAGTTCCTACAAACTCACCAAAAGTGGGAGCTGGAAATGCAAAGACAGTTTTGACAAGAGAAAGTTTTTTCCAAGCTAAACAAAAAAGATTACAGACTTTTAGAAACTACATTTTTAAAGAAAAAAAATCAGATAAGGAAAATGAGGCCTAGAAAAAGTAAGAGATTTATTTAGGGTAACTTAGCCAGTTAACGGCAGGATTGAGACTAAAACACACTGTATAATCCAAGTATGGTCTTTCAAACCTATGATATAACCTGTATATATGTAAGAAATATAGCACTTGTCATTTGTTAATCTCCAAATGTTCACGAAGTTGAAGTAAATGTATTTACTGTTTCAAGTATTCTTAAAGAGAAAAATGCCCAAAGACATCTTAATTGCATGGGTATGTATACACGAAATACACGTGGAGATGTCTTCAAATATAATATGTGCATGTCTTCATTCCTTCCCTCTGGTCTTTTTAAAAATGCCCCTTTAAAAATTTCCCACTCACCATCTGTTAGGTAAATTTCCTAAAACACAGTAAATGTGGAGGCAGAGATTGTTATAGAGACTATTCCAAACGGCAGTGACACCTATACTTAGGAAATTATAAAAAATGTAGGTTAAAGTTGTTTTTTTAATAAATTTCACCACTGTAGTAATACCATACCACCCTATGTGCTCAGCGCGATAGGATTACATAAGATGGAGAGAGAGAAAATGAAAAAAATCTAGGTATTTATGTATAAAATATTATCCCAAAAGTTTGACATTACATTCAAATTTCAATTAACAGAAGGAAAACATTGACACATTTACTAAAGCATTTCATTTATGGTATAAGGTCCACAGACTTAGATTTGCATTATGCCCCAACAAGAGTAGAGTTGACCACTTTTTCCAGCTACTTGCTTTGGGAGAAAAAAAAAATCCACCTGCCTCAATCAGATGCCATTCAATTCCAAGTCTACAGCATAGACCATGTCACTACACATGAAATATTATTCATTCAGAGTTAGGATGTAGCAAGAGTAATTTATACTCTGGGAGTGTTTGCTCTCAAGTCAATAACAGAGAAGCCTTGAATAAAAATGTTCCCATTACTTTCTGCTATAATATATCTTACTTATTGCCCATAAAACAGTGGTCAGAGGAGATTTATCTATTGGTCACCATGTTATATAATCTCTCCACTTTAAGCCAACCCAACTCTGTGATGATTTTTTAAAACTATGTTACTTATAGTCAATATTAATTTATCTTTAATCTTTCTTAGCATTAGGAGAGTATTATTTTGCACAAGCTTAGGAACAAATCTCCAGAAATTCCTCCCTGATGTTTCTTTGAGGCTGAAAATGCATTGTAGGGCAGTTGCAGTGATTTAATTCTAGTTGGCAGAGCCCTGGCCACACACTAATTTCATTAGCCTCAAATTCCTGGATTGATTTGAAGACCCACTGGATATGATTCCCGTCCTCAGACATATCATTTACTAACGCACTCAGTGTGTAAAGAGAGGAGAGAAAGAGGACTTGCTAAGCTCATATCTTCAATCTGGTACACCAGCAGTCAAATGAAAATTCGAAGTCAGAGACACCATTTACATTTGAGTAGTCCATTCTTGCCCAGGTCCAAATTTTCAGGGAGGAACTTTATTCCTGACTTCGCTGGGGGCAGCGGCATTTGTTACATCTATGACCATCTCATTTCTCGTTCCTTCTCTGCAGTGCTCAGCATCCCCCATTTAAGTCCCTAATTATTCCCTCTCCTAGCCTACAGGCTTATCTCACTATAAATGTATATCTCAAGTGATCGGTTTGGCATGGTCCCTACAGCAACCTGCAGGCACCAGAGGAAAAAAGAAAACTCAAATCACCGGAAAGCTAGGAATTCAATCATTTGGAGGAGTTTCTTTTAAATAGGACAATCTTAATTGAACTGAACCTTGGGATCCCACAGGAGATTCACCATGTCCTTTTTCTCTCCCCCTAAGTGTCCTTTGAACAATGGGTATGTGTATCATTATTCTCTCTATTCATTTTGCAGGCTTATAGAAACTAGAAAACTGGGGACTGGAATTACACGACAGGAGCTTCTAAGATCACACGCAAAAAGGGTCACTGGAAGAGATTGTTGGTATATGAAATACATATTCCAACACGGGCAGTGATTAACCAGGACACATACAAACCAACTGTTTTATCTAGCTTGCACGCATCCCAAGCTACAAGTTGGTGCATTCCTCAAACTACCAGCCTCTTCTCAATAAGTGCAGGTGAAAACTAGGGGCTTTTTCTCCCTCAGCTATTCAATCCAACGTGAATAGCTGCAATTTACAAATTAGAGGCAAATGACAGTGTTTTCTCCGAATGGTTTTACTCCCAAGCCATAATGCTAACGCTAACATTGGGTTCCTTCCTCCTCAGCTCAGGGAATGGAGAAAATAATGTAAGACCAGCCCTCCGCCTCCCCTGCCAACTTTTTAACCCCTAGTAAGTTGCCTCAGGTTCACACACCAGAGGAGGAATCAGCTCCCCCTGGAATCTTTTTTAGGAAACACAGTCCCTTAGCCTAGTGTGTAATCCCTTTCTTGACTTTAACATTTCACTCTTTTTTCAGACAGAGACAGGCTCATCTGCAGTACTGACCAGGGCGAGTGAACAAACAGGCAAAATAATTTTAAAATGCTAAACACAAAATATTTTGTGCCTTTAATCCCAGGGGCTAACAGGGAAAACACTGTCACCCCCACCCCCCCCAGCCCCCAGTGGTTCTCAGGTAATGTCTCTGACATCCTCTCCCGCCTGCACTGCTACCGCAACTTGTCTAGCTTTAAGCTCAATGATGAAGGAAGCACTCTGGGTTTTAGCTACAAGCCAGGTTCTTCCCAAAAGCAAGGAACTCAGAGTGATGGCTAACCCCAGAGTACTTTTGGGTTTGCAAGCCTCCAAAGATTTCCATGATGGCACTCAGGAAGTGTCAGAGGGGCTATGCAAGCTGCAGCCTTGGATGGGCCCTCCTCTTTCCTGAATGCAAACTTCACACTCCTGGAGGTGATGTGGTGACAGCCTGGGTCTCACAGAGTCCCCTTCTGAAGCCCAACACCTTTAGCGAAAGCACTTGAGAGGGGCCGGTTCTCTAGATATGAGGAGCATAAAGGTGCCAGGATCAGCATGTATATCTGCTGAAGAGATTAGCTGGGTTTGGGTACCACCAGCCAGGTAGAGAGCCGCTATGCATTGGGAAAGGGTCATTTTAATACTGAGATGAACCAAGAACTTGGGAGTGAAGACAGAGGAGGAAAGGAGGCAGAGGTTGAAAGGGAGAGAAAAAAAATAGAGAGAGAGAGGAAAAAAAAAAACAGCAAGGAGACAGAGACAGAAAAAGAGAGTGATGCACATATAGGGAAAGACACAGAGGAGGGGACCTACAATCACAGAGACCCTGAAACTCAATTTCCAAACCCCAAAGCCACTAATTCCTACCCAGTGCAGCTCAGGAGCCATGGGGCAGAGGCTGCTGGAGCAGGAGGCGAGAGAACACTGCGGTAGAACCCACCGCTCAGCGGCCCCGGATCCGCCTTCCTCCCATTTTTCTGTCTCCCTCCGGGCACCGGAGCAGGAGAACCATGGAGCCCTGCTCCACGCACCCCTCTGCCTCCCAACGGGCGCCTTCATGCCTCGCTCCGGGAATCGTCCTCCAAGCCGAGGATTTGGCTTGGGGTCTGCGTCAGGGAGATAGTGGGTGATGGGGGGGAGGAGGGAGGAGGCAGGGAGAGCGATTTTGTTTCGCAGTTAGCATGAGCTCATCCCTGGGCTGAGGTCTGAAGTGGCAGGAGTGGAAAGCTGATCGCCCAGCTCCGGCCAGTGGCAGGATAGCAAATGTAATTTAGACGGTGCAAAATATTGCCTGGAGCAAACCAACTGGGGGTCACGTCTGCAGGCAGCATCTCTCCACCTGAGGAAGGTCCCAGTACCTCGCGCCCTGGGCTCTCGCGGAGGCAGGCTACAGGTCGGGAAATCAACCCGAGGGAGATGGGGACTTAACATCCATATCTAGGTTAAGACCGAGCCCTCGATTTAAGAAGTGCCTCCTTAAGGTTGTCTCCAAATTTTCCAAGGGAGTGCAGGTTGGCAGGCTGGCTTGGGGGTGGGAAGCTGGGGAGTTGGGAAATGCCCGGTTTCCAGGCATCGTCTCATCTTTCCTTTTCCATTCGCCTAACCAGCTCTCCTAGGACCCCGGCACTTTTACGAGCCTGTTTTCGGACCATATTTCACCCTAATGCAAACCTATTTAAATCATCGCCTTGTTTTTCGCAGATTGCTTCTTGTAAATGGGGCCATAAATCCAGGATGTCAAGCCGGATGGAGTGGAGCGTGGACAGGGGAGAGATGGAAGGGAAATAAACCAAGCAGGGAAGGTATCTCCTCGGGCGGGGTGGGAGGGATTCGGCAGGATCTCCAGGGTGGAAATGAGCGAAGGCTGACCTGACCCGAACCACCGGAGTCCAAGCCAGCTTTTAGGGTTAAGGGCTCAGGTAGCCACGGTGTGCTCCGCCCCGGAGGGAGCGCCCCCCTACCTGGAAGAGCCTCAGGATGTTGGCTACCATGATGGAGACCGAACTCCCCGAAGCCCCAATCACTCCAACTACTTTCTCCGGCTTGACGAAAACCGGGGGTTCGCCGTTGGTGCAGCGCACGTCGGAGGTGTCCTTCTGGATGAGCGCCTGGACGAAAGTGAGCGACTGTTCGAGCGCGTAAGTGTCCCTGGAACAAGTGTCCAGGATCCGCGCGCCCAGCGTCACGTTGGGCAGTAGATTGGGATCACTGTTGATCTGGTCCAGGGCGTAAAGCATCGCCTCCAGCCTGTGGATCCCGTTCTCCCTCTTGATGTCACCGCAGGGCATTCCGCTGGGACCCTTGGCGTGCACTGGGAACAGCCCCCCGAGGGTGACGTCCCCCTCGATCCGGATTGAGTGCGGGGCGTACATCTCCTGGCCGCGCGCCGCCGCCGCCAGCGCGCACAGGAGCACCTCCAGCACGCAGCAAGGGAACTTCATCAAAGTCAGGACGCGGAGCAGCTTCCTCAGCTGGACCATGCTGCTCCGGCTGCTGCGGTGGCGGCGGCAGCGCTGTAAGGAACGGTGGTGGGCTCGCCGAGGTCCGGGCCCCTCAGGGCGAGCTCCTCCGGGAAAGCCCAGGGGTTCCTGCAGGCACGGAGGGTGGGGGAGTCCGGGGAGGGGCGACCAGAGTGGGTGAGGGGTCCCGCGGTGCCTGCCAGCCTGGGGCGCCTCGCGCTCTCGGGTTAGCCGGCCGGCGCGCCGCGCTCGCGCTCACCGGCTTGCCGCTCGCTCTCTCCAACAGCCCAGCACTGGGGAGAGGGCAGGGATTGCTATCGCTTTAAATGGTCGTTCGGCTCCCTCTCCTCCTCCTCCCACTCCCTCCCTCCCTCGCTGGCTCTCCTTCTCTCCCTACCCTTCCCAGCGCCAGCCCTCCCCACTGGTTTGCATCATCACGCAGGGAGGGGCTGCGTGCTGAGGTAAGGGGGGGAAATGGGTGGGCGGCTGGGGAATCGGGGGAGGTTTCCTCGGAATGGGAGTTTCGTGGTCCCCAGGGAATCTAGGGATTGCGGGGAGCAAGCAAGAGCCTAGCCCTCGCCCCCAACTCACTGTGGAAGCCTCCCTACCCACACCCACGTTCTGGGCACGGGTGTCATCAGCCGCGGGATGGGGCGAGGACGTCGTGCTGACTGCTCCCAAACCCTAGGTCCGGAGCCTAGGCTCTTAGATCTGGGAGAACACGAGGGAGAGGCAGAGAAACCAGTGAGGGAGGGGCGCGGGAAGATCCTAGCTAGACTACTCCTGAGCCGCCTGTGCTAGTTCTTGCTAAGAAAGCCACACATGCACACAGGAGCCTGATTCATGACTTAAAGACGCTTTACCCAAAGGGGTCTCCAGGGCCAGGCGCTGAGCTTGGCTGCAGGGAAACAGAACTCAAGAGGAGACGCTAGGCATGGGAGTGCATCCTTGGTCTTCAGTAGTCACTAGAGTCAGAGCTCCGTGAACTGACGCGTTTCCCCAGCACGTCTGTGTCAAAAACCTCGGACGCATCACTTCTCTTTACTTCGTTGCGGAGATGGAACAACTGAGAACTCCGCAGACAGCACTTTCTTCTCTAGCACTGACAGGTGTAAGGCTCCCTCCTACCTATTTCCAGAGATGCATCTGGTGCACCTGGTGATAGTTTTTGCCAGTAAGAAACAGCAGGAAAGAGATGATGGCAGGAAGAAAAAACAGGCGGCAGGCAAAAGTGTCCCCATTGATTGGGAATGCCTTTCTCTTTCTCTGGCTGGGGTTAGGGGGCAAAGTCAGGATGCCAGAACAGGTTGCAGTGCAATTGAGAACCTCTTTATGAACGGTGTCTCCTCCTGCAGGTCCAGACCACGTTTGGCCCATTAAAGCAACAAGTGGCTCTACTTCCAAGCCAAGGAAAGTGAGTGTCTGTCCTTGGGGATGGGAGTGAACTTAAGGAGGTTAAACTAACTCTTCCTGAGGCTTTCTGTTGGAGTGCAGCAAAACCATATTATACAGATTTGAGGGCGGAGAGAAAACCAGAAACAAGACTATACTTTTTGTTTTTGTTGATGATGTAACGAAGAAACATCATTCTAGGGGGAAAAAAGTCAAAAGGCACCTAGTTGGTTGTCTCTGCCACCAAATACTTGTGTGCTCTCAGCACTTCTGTTCCTCTGTCTGGGTTTTAGTTTCCCCATCTGGAAAATGATGAGATTGAATTGGATGCCCTCCAAGTTATCTTTTAACTCTCAAATCATCTGTTAAAATAGGTCATGTCCCTTTGGCCATGGTGCTCTTTTTAGGCCAATATTTTCTATTGTATTATGTGTACACCAGTTTTTGTATATCCAAAGAACACTACGAAGGTTTCCTGATATAGAGGGGTTTTTGTTGTTGTTGTTGTTGTTGTTATTTCCTGTCAGGGACATCCCATCAATTTTTTTTTTTTTTTTTTGGATATGCCTCTCTTGCTTGTTTCAATATTTATGGTTTCAGAAGAAATGATCCCACTGCCTGTGATTAAGTCTTGGCTAATCAGAACATCAGATTCTTCTGGCTGTTGTGCTGTTCCAGGATGGGCAGAAAGTCCAACCAGAGCCATTCAGGGATAATCCCTGGATTTTTGCTGGGGCAGCCAGGATGGAGACAAAGGGTTATCACTATCACATAGGCAGTCTCTGTATAAGTCAGATAAAAAGGGGCCCCTTCCACAAAATACTTTGTTTCTCTTTTGGAAAATTGTTGTGCTATTCTGATTTTGTCAAAAGAAGATATTTTCTGTCACCTTCCAGAAAACAGTGCTGTAATTAATATACAAATCTACTCTGTGCACAATGTGCCTATGAATCACCTTCAGACTCAATGCCTTGCTACACAAATGCACAAGTTGAATTACCGTATGCCATGATGGCCCCTGCTCCTTCCCGCAAGTTGTGGAGCTATGAGAATATAAGCCTAAAGCTGTGCCAGGGACTTCCACAAGAACAGGGAGATATTTGAACCCCAAAGTAAGAGAGACAAATACATAGAGATAGAGATAGAGATGAATAAAGAACAAGAGAGAGAGAGATTGAGGCTTAATTAAAACATTTGCATTCCTGGATCCAAGCATGCTTGAAGAATTACCTCTGGACTTTTTAAATTATATAGCACTTTCTTTCTGTTTGAAGCCAAAAGAATCCTCTTCTAATTCACCTGTTCTAATACACAAGACCAAAAAGGTGAAATAGCTGCACAGATACTCTGTAAAGGCAGCATCAACTCATTTGGAAGAAGATATAAATAAAGTAATAGAGAGGCATACTTAGGAACACACATACTATGATCCTAGTGTTTAAGCATTAGCACCTCAGGCTGTCTTTGACAGACTACTATATTCTTATTTCATTTTTAAGTTCAGGCTATTTATTACAAACTTGTTGACAAAAATATTTGGAGAGTTGGAGTAACAAGTAATGTCACTTGATTTTTCACCTGCACATCTCGGTTCATGCTCTGTGCTTCCATTTTCATTTCCCATCCAATGATTGCTCAATAAATATTTCTTGGCTGACTGTTGAATGCTGCCTTATTCTGGGTTTTCTCTTTGCTCTGCTCCTTCTCCCCAAACATCTGGCAGCAATCATTATCTTTCCTTTATTGCCGTCATCTGTGTGCATGTCATATTTCCCTTGCCAAGTTGTAAGATCCTTGAGGGTAAGGGCTGGGTATTATTTATCTTTTTATCCAGGACCATGTTTCAAATGATGTTTTGTGCCTACAAAGCACTCATGTGTTGAATGATTCAGAACTGGTTTTGCCATTCTCCACTGCCTTTATTTGACAGTTACCAAAACTTAAAGTGGGCAGAGCAGGAATGCTGACAGATAAATCGTTTTCCTCTCAGTGGCTATAGACAGTTTCTAGAACTTAAAAGATAATTAGTAAATTTTGAAGTAATTTTGTTTTTAAAAAATGTGCAGGACTAAAATATTCTACCTTAAAGAACTTAACTCTCAGGTAAAGCTTTGATTGGTCCTTCCTGAGTCAAATACTCATTTAGAAATTAATAATTGTGGGCCGGGCGCGGTGGCTCAAGTCTGTAATCCCAGCACTTTGGGAGGCCGAGACGGGCGGATCATGAGGTCAGGAGATCCAGACCATCCTGGTGAACACGGTGAAATCCCATCTCTACTAAAAAAAAAATACAAAAAACTAGTCGGGAGAGGTGGCAGGCGCCTGTAGTCCCAGCTACTCGGGAGGCTGAGGCAGGAGAATGGCGTAAACCCAGGAGGCAGAGTTTGCAGTGAGCTGAGATCCGGCCACTGCACTCCAGCCTGGGCGACAGAGCAAGACTCCGTCTCAAAAAAAAAAAAAAAAAAGAAAAGAAATTAATAATTGTGGCCATGCCCATAGGCTGGTTAGAGGAGCTCAGAAGCATAGACCTATTTTTCTAGCCAAGCACCAACACCACTTAAACTACATGGAAAGAGAAGTCTGCTACCAGAGAAACTAGTAAGTGATGCTGAGCTTGCAAAATCACTACATATCTAGTACATATGATTTATAATTCATCTTTATACCTTTAACCATGGCAAAGGATCTGGCACTTGATAATGAACACGGTATTTGTTTTGTTTGGTTTTCTGAGATTATATGGACAGAAAATCTCTGTGTAAGACAGGTTTATGTAAAACTGGGCCAGTGTTCTAATGTCTGATTTAATTGGAGGAGAACTTAGTTTTAGGTACAAAGATTGTAAGCTGTAAAATGTATTCACAGGCTTGGTTCTATTTAGTAATCAATCTGTCTTCACTGAGGGGTTAATGAAAAGTAACTAACTAAACGTAAGGTCTTAGTCTTACTTTATATTCGTTTGTTTTCTTGAACATCTTCATTTTACTTATTTGTTGTTCTGCTGCCAGAAGATGTTCTACTCTTCAACGTCTTCTGCAGGAAATAATGTTTGCACTTCCAGTTCCCACTACATTTATTTAAATCCAATTTGTAATCTACAAGTGTGTCTTCCTTAACCACTGCTACATCTGCTATGGCCGTGAATGCACTTTGGCTATTCTTCTATCCTTTATATAGTTCTTCATCTGTAACTTTTCAAAACACAATCTCACATTTTATTGTACTTTTGAATGGGTGTTCACTTTATCTTGGAGAGAGAGAGAGAGAGAGAGAGAGAATATTCCATTTTCGTCTGTTATACTTTTTTGCTGTATCTATTTGTAATAGACACCTTTTGTCACTTAACTAGCATCCGTTCATCCATTTTCTGATCCCATTTTGTTAAGAAAACTTGGTATTGTGCAGAAAAATTCACTCCACAGAGTTTGCAATGGGTGCATTGAAATTGATCCCTACTGGTAATCCTATCTTCCTTTCTAGTAGTTCATTTAGGAATTCAAGGCAGTGACACCTAGGAAAAGGTTTGATGGGGGTTTCTGAAAGCATTTCTTGTGTCCGGCATGATTGTGTGCAGATATGAGACCCAGGATTATTGTAATTCTTTCACTAGCTGCCTGAAGATGAGTTCAATACACAGAGTCCCGGCACCACTAGATCAAATTATCCCCAGTGCTTCCCCTTTTGATTTCCAGTTATATAAGCCAAGAAATCTGCTCATTGCATAGCAAAGTAATAGCTGCGTTTTCTGTTACTTGCAGCCAAATGCATGCTAAGTGTTACTGAGTATTTATATTATTATTAATAAATAGTATATGAATACCTTTATATTAATGCACATTTTATATGAACAATGAATATTACCAAGCTTATATTTTTCACATGTTTACTAGGTACCAGGCACAATATATATCAATTCTCAAGATAACCTCATTTGATATATGTCATCATTATTATTGTTATTTCATAGATCTGAAAATGGAGGCCCAGGAAAGTAAAAAGTATAGTTTAATCAATATGCTGCCATTTGTTACTGCTTCTTTAGTTTATCTTCCTTACCATCTTGTTGCCTTGAAGCTTACATATCTTAAGTCCAGACTCCAGATGCTCTATGAGTGCTCTGTCTCATCAATTGCACTCAATTCAGAAAGACCTTACTTGCTACATCCCTCAGATCTCATTGGCCTTTGGATGCAGTGTCTGGGAAGCCACAAGGAGAGTCTCACCTAAGGACCAAAGGAAACTTCACTCCCCAGTTTTCTTTCTTCTCAGGTCTCAGTGTTTCCACTCATTTATTCTCTCAGTACATAGGGAGGACTGTTTTGTCCTGCCCTTTGGGTAGGTATATGAAACAACAGCTTTGGGACAAGTCTCTCATACAGTAAGTGATTCTCCAGGTACAAATCTCTCTCCATCATATTTTGTACTACAATTTAAAAAAAAACAATTGTTCCTTATAGAGCTGTGACTCAGAGAACAAAATGGCTTTGACTTAATAGGCAAAAACTGTTCTGTGCTTTAAAATTGCTGGACAAGGCCTGTCTAGAAGGTCTTGTACCTCGCTGTACCCCTATAATTCTTTCAATCTTCCTACAGTGCCCCTTAGGTGTGTAGAGCATGAATGTCCCTTCCCTCCTTTTGGTAACATCATCAGCCATTCCTTTGGGAAAGCACCCTTCTCCTTTTCTAGGAGTTGAGATGGATCCTAATGCTCCATCTACCCAAATTCAAATACGGGCACACATCTAGGGTTGGCTGAACTGAGCTCTTTCTTCCCCTGGTGGAGCTGATGAGTCCAAACATAGGTAAAGAACTTGAAATGTTATGTATGAATACTGGAAGTCAGATGTACTTCTCCTAGCTAAATATATATGAAGATAGAGACCTGGTGCTTCTAGCAAGTGTTGTTTCCACAACATGAAGAAAGTCTGTCTGAGAATAAAATCAACCTACACGGCGATGCACAGTGGCTCATGCCTGTAATCCGAGCACTTTGGGAGACTGAGTTGGGTGGATCACTTAAGGTCAAGAGTTCGAGACTAGCCTGGCCAATATGGTGAAACCTCATCTCTACTAAAAATACAATAATTAGCTGGGGGTCGTGGCGCATGCCTGTAATCCCAGCTACTCCGGAGACTGAGGCAGGAGAATCGTTTGAACCAGGGAGGCAGAGGTTGCCATGAGCCAAGATTGTGCCACTGCACTCCAGCCTGGGCAATGGAGTGAGACTCCATCTCGAAAAAAAATAAAAATAAAAATAAATCAACCCACACAAGGAAGCAAATCCACGATATGAAAAGAAAAGTAGAGCTCTGACAAAGTCTCGCAAGACAGTGGATCCAGTAATGTCTCTAACTGTACTTGCCTTCAAACATTTCCTTTTGTCACCCAATATATTTTATGCTTTGCTCAAGCTAGTTTGACTCCAGTCTCTCAAAATTGAGGGTACTAATTTAGATGGTTACTGTTTCAAGATAAGCGGCTATTAATTCGTAGCTATTGATTCTTACACTCCTCTGAGAATGAACTATGGAAAGTTTAGAACTCTATGACATAAGAGCATAGTAGCCCTGGAGTCAGTTCTTGATTTGACTCCAGACCTTGAGGATATACTGTCAAACTCCACATTACACTGGTTTTAAATGACCAGTTGAGTGGGAAGTAAAATTAAAACTTAAAAAGGATTGAGTATAACTGATGGACTTTTAAATTGTCTTAAAAATACAATTTATGTTCATCTCATGATAAGAAATGTAGCAATACTACAAAACAATACAAAATTAGCCAGATGTAGTGGCATGTATCTTTAGTCCCAGCTACTTGAGATGCTGAAGTAGGAGGATGGCTTGAGCCCTGGAGGCAGAGGTTGCAGTGGGTCATGATTGTGCCACTGCACTCTGACCTGGAGAAAGAGCCAGACCCTGCCAAAAGAAAAGAAGAGGAGAGGAGAGGAGGGGAGGGGAGGAGAGGGGAGGGGAGGAGAGGGGAGGGGAGGGGAGGGGAGGGGAGGAGAGGAGGAGGGGGCAGCAATAGTGTAGATTTTTATATGTGTGTGTTAGATATGTAGGATATGATATTTTGCCTATTTAAGGCTGGTAGTAATTGTAAAGTAGTACACTTTGCTTTATTGTAAGAATCAAACCACATAGCCCTTGCATTCTAAAGACCTGCTTATCTATGGGAAATGGAGGCATTTGAATATGCTGGTTGAACCTCATGTATTTCTTGAATCAACTCTGACTAATGTGTGAGGCTTATTCTGTTTATTGAAGACCTACTCTGTATTAGGTACTGAAATGGGCAGTTTATATGCAATGCATCATTTAATCTCTGCAATGAATCTATGAAAGTATTTGCTATTATTGATATTATCCTAATTTAAACAGAAATACTGATAGTAAATAACACTTTTCTGGTACTTTCATTGATACAGGTACTGTTCCAATGATGTACACATACTGATATATTTAATCCTCATAGTAAATTAGGGATTTATTTAATTCCTCAAACACATAAGGTAAGTACTTTTATAATTACCTCTATTTTTCAGATAAAGAAATTGAGCTGCAAAGTTACTAAAAATTTTGCCAATCTCATAAATATAATAAGTGCCAGAGCTCAGATTTGAACCCAGAAAATCTATCTCCAAGGTCTGTGTTTCAGTCACTATGTTTCCTAGCTTGTGGATACGGAAGCATAGCACACTTGTGTCTGTGTTCCCCAGACATGCTTTTAACTACTGTACTCTATTGCTTGTCTGTTTATTAGTAGATACTGATTTATATCAGCAGGGGGTTCCTGAAGTTTTACTCTTTGGGAAGACACCTTCACGGCATGTCTAGTGAACCACTGGCACCCACTTGTTCAATTGCTGTTTTTTTTTTCCTCTTCCCACCATCATATGCATGGTCCATATAAGAGGCAGAGAATGTCTGTTCTCTATCTGTCTTCTAGGCCTGCATATGGCTATGAATACCTCTACTGTATCTTAAGGTCCTGGATAAGCTTCTTTGCTTTGTTAGGACCCTCTCTCTGTGTGACGTCCTGCTGCAGCTTATTGAGATGCTACTGTCAACCAGCCCTAAACCCCTGAAACTGCCAAGTTCAAAGCCTACCTGTAACAAGCTCAAGTTCAGTGCCTTGCTTGAAGTGAGTTGATGGTGTGTTTTCCTTTCTGGCTATTACTTGATTCAATAAATATTAACTGAGTACAATAACACTGTTTTCACAATACCAAAACTTGGCCATCCAAATAAGTTTTGTGTCTTTCAGTGTAGTCAACTTGGATATTATAGATCTATTTCTAAAATGTTCAAAATATTGGGCGATTCCCTCTGGGAAATGTCTTAATATGTTTTAATATGTCTTATGAGACCATCTACTATATTGTTTAATATTCACCTCATTTAAGAGTCAAACAATATCTCTGTAGTTATTCATATATGTTCCTTACAAGTATTGATTCTTTGTGATTTTGGCCCATTTCTCATTATCCTTTCTACATAGAAATTGTGTAAGACAAGTTGATGCTAGTATCTTAGCCATACCAGTTCTTTATTTTACAACTTTGATTGTTCAGTCCCTCAGATAACCCCCATACACAAAAAAAGAAAAAACAAAACAAGCAAAAAAAAAAAACAGGTACTTATAAACCATAAAAATTGGGATCTAGCCTCATTTCTGTGGGAGATGGTAGAAGGTAAGCTCTTGTGCACATTCATTCAGCCAATCAATCTCGATTGAGAACTTTTGCTTCCTCATGATGAACTAATTGGTCCCAGACTTTCCCTCTCACTTACTCCCAATCATTAGAAAATCAGACAGAACATATGAAAGAACTTGTTTAAGCCATTGGGTAATTAGCAGCTCCAGACCATGATTCCCAAAGAAGGGGAACAAATTAGGAGAGCTCTATGAATGTCATGACTTTCTGCTTCATGCCACTATTCAGACCCAAGCTGACCATGACAGACTGATACATTTGAGGAGATAGAGATCAGAGTTCAGAGACTTTAAGGAGGCTATCACCTGCATCTTGATGAAGGCTACACACACAAGATGAAGGCTACACACAAAAAGAGGACCAGAAACCTGTATGAGGTTCCCTTGAAGTTTATCTGAACACTAAACTGTGAAAACATAGGATGAGGATGTGGGACACCAGGAAAACAACAACTTTTTGGGAACTGCATCAGAGCTCATGCATTGACAGGAGACATTTGTGCTCTGACCCTTGTTGACCAGGAGACATTTGCAGAGCCCTTGTTGAACCCTCAGAGCATTTAGCAGAGACTCTAGAAAGATTACACTTTAATAGTAGGGCTAAACACCCACCCTAAAACATCTTAGAAACAAGTCTGGAAAGCTTCACGCTGATCTGCAAGTAACTTAAGCCTGTTAAAACAAAATATAACAATTTTTAAAGGTAGACAGTGTAATACTGACACTTAACCCTGTTACATTTACATTGGGCAGAATCCAGTGAAAATTATAAGGCATGTAAAATGCAGGAGAAGAATAAAAACAAATTTTGGAATTATATATTTTTGAGTCAGCAGACAAATACAATAAAACAGCAAGGCAGACAGAATACTAAAATAACCCCAATGGTTCTATTGTATTACGTGATGATAGGGCTTGTACAGACATAATTAAGGTTATTAATCAGTTGATTTAGATAGAGAGATTATCCAGATGAGCCTAACCTAATCACATGAATCCTTTAAATGTAGAGGCTTTTCTTTGGTTGGTTGCAAAAGAGGAAGTCAGGGAAATTCAAAGCGTGAGAGAGATTTCACTCTGTAGTTCAGCCTGCAGAATGGTAAGATAAATGACTATTGTTTTAAGCCACTAAAACCAATATAAACAGCTAATGTAAATATTCTCAAGAATTTGAGGAAAACATGAGCATAATGAGGAGAAAAGTGGAAAACATAAAAAAGAACCAATTGGAATGAAAAATACAATATAGGAAATAAAATATCTGAAATTCACTGCCTATATGTAACAACAGTTGCATATTGCAAAAGAAAACCTCAAAGAACTTGAAGATACGTGGAACACTGATCAAAATCGACTTCATAGTATTCCATAAAATAAGTCTGAATACATTAAAATACATTGAACTCATTTTGACAATGAGGACATTAAACTAAAAATAACAAAATGTCTGAAAATCATCTTGAATTTATACATCAAACAGTACACTTTCAAATAACCTACAGTTTAAACAAAAACTTTATTTATTAAAAAATACTAGAAAATATTTTAAATGACTGACAACAAAAGCAACCTGTTGAAATTTGTAGTGTGTAGCCTAATATAGGTCTTTGGAAGATATTGAAAGCTTAAATCCTTATATTAGAAAAACAAATTTAAATTTGATGATCTAACCTGTGCAATAAGAACTAGAAAAATATAATAAATTTAACCCAAAGTAGAAAAAATAAATAATAAAAAGCATAATTCAATAAGAGAAAACATGTAAAAATAGAGAAAAAAATCGATAATACCAAAGCTGTTATTTGAAGACTAGTAAAAGTGACGATGTATAGCTGGACATATTAAGAAAAGAGAGAAGAGAGAAATGACTGATATAAAATGAGTGAACATCACTCTAGACCCTATACTCATTAAAAACATAAGAAGGCGGGTGTGGTGGCTCATGCCTGTAATCTCAGTGCTTTGCTGGGGCCGAGGAGAGCAGATCAAATGAGGCCAGGAGTTTGAGACCAGCCTGGGCAACACGGAAAAACCCTGTCTCTACTAAAACTACGAAAATTAGCCAGGCATAGTGGTGCATGCCTGCAGTCCCAACTATTTGGTGGGCTGAGGCAGGAGGTTCACTTGAACCTGGGAGGTGGAAGTTGCAGTGAGCCGAGATTATACCACCACACACCAGCCTGGGTGACAGCGAGACTCTGTCTCTAAATAAATAAGAAAATGTTATAAGCAATTTTATGTTAAAAAAATGGATAACTAAATGAAATGAGCAAATGTATTAAAAGGCACAATTTACTAAAACTGCCACCAAAAAAAACAAATCTGAAAATGTTTATGTCTCTTAATTACAAACCCACTGTTTGTAATCATAAAGTACATTAAAGAGACAAACCTTTTCCCACTGTTGCCTGGGGCTGATGGTGGGAATTAGAATTAACTGTAAATGAGCATGAGAGATCTTATGAGGGAAAGGAAAATGTTCTAAAACTAACTATGGTGATGGTTTCACAACTTGATAACATTAGTAAAAATTAAATTGTACTGTTTAAATGGATGGGCTTATGAAAAGTGAAATAGATCTAAAAAAAACTGTTTAAAATAAGATAAATAAAATTATAAATATATAGATTGTTTCCACAAAGAAAATTTCAGGTCTGGATAAATTGCATCAAACATTTAAGGAAAAAATATCAATCCTGGACTTGAATGCCTGACCTCAAGCAATCCTCCCACCTGGGCCTCCCACCGTGCTGCAATTACAGGTGTAAGTTATTGCACCTGGCCCATCCTCAAGACTCTTAGAAAAAAAATAGAAGAGCGGAGAGCAGGAACAGAGAACATTTCACAAAACATATATTTGTTCATTATTGTGTACAGTTAAGTTATATAACACACAGGCACACATGCAGAGAAAAAGAATGTATATGTTTACTTTGCAGATAATAACAGGCACACAAAAAGATGTTCAACATCATTAGTTATCAGGGATACACAAATTAAAACCATGAAGAGATAGTGCTACCAGTTAGAATAGCCAAAATCTAGAAAAAAAAGACTCAGCATTCCAAGAGTTGGCCAGCACTTAGAAGCAATGGTAGTTTTATATACTACTAGTCAGAATGTAAAGGGTATTACCGCTTCAGAAAACCTTTTATCAGTTTCTTATAAGGTTAAACATACACTTGCTATACAACTCAACATTTTTGCTTTTACTCAAGGACATAAAAGTGTGTGTCCACACAGGTTTCTACTGGAATGCTTATAGTAACGTTATTCGAAATAGCCACAAAATGGAAGCAACGAAATGGCCATCAACAGTATAAATACGTTGTGTTATATCCGACAATGGCATATTACTCAGCTATAAGAAAGGAACAAACTGTTGATTCATACAACATAGGTAAATCTCAAAAATGTTATAGCAAGTAAAAGAACACAGACAAAAAGGAGTATGTGCCCTATGACACCTTTTATATGAAATATTATAAAAGTCAAAATTAATGTTATATAATAGCTGATCAGCCCAGGTCTGGGGTTAAGAAGTGGATTGAGTAAATAAGAATATAAGATACCTCTATAGGAATTATTCTGTACCTTGTTTGTGGTAGTTGTTATGATATATAGTTTTATGTTTATATATTTATAAACTCATCAACCTATATTCTTAACAAGTGCATTTTTGTTTATCTAAATTATACCTCAATAAAATTGATACAAAAGGTTAAAAAATCTTGTAGTCTGATACATTTCTCTCATCTATAAACTAAAGGGACTTTTCTGAGTTTTAACATCTCTTTCTGCTCTAATTACATGCAATGCTTCTATAACTATTGATAAAAGATAAACTTGTATAATGTCTCCTCATGAACTTTTATACTTATATTTGTGTTGCTTCTTGTAAAACACATTATTTTCCCATAAATCTAACAGTGATTAATGTTACAACCACAACTTGCAACAAGGCATTGATAAAAACTGCTTAGAAATCTCTTTCCAACATTGATAAAGTCTTACTTAGGAAGTTAGGATCATATATGTCTTGCTCCTACTTGAGTGGCTGAAGTAAAGAGCACACCTCAGAAATCTTTGAATATAAAATATCATTTGATTCTCCTTCCTTACTCTTTAAAAGGTAACATTCCATAATTTTATCCCAAATAGCTTGCTTTATGCCATATTTGCAAAGTCGTGCCAGCTTCTTCACATCTTGCCACACACTCAGAAGTTATGAGGTAAGCTATTGGTTCCTGTGACATCTTTGGTTAATCTTTTTTTTTTTTTTTTTTTTTTTTTTTTTTTGAGTAGAGTTAAACTTTTGTTTATCATCAATTGATTTTTCTTTTATTTCTTTTAATTTTTTGTAGAGATGGTGTCTGTCTATGTTGCCCATGCTGGACTCGAATGCCTGACCTCAAGCAGCCCTCTCACATAAGCCTCCCACAGTGCTGGGATTAGAGGCATAAGTCACTGCACCTGGCCCATCCTCAAGTTTTTACACATGGGACAAAGTTGAAAGTCCCTGAGATGGTTAATTTCCTAGTTTCCTAGTTAATCCAAGCAGGAAAAATAGATGGAGAAACAATACATCTGTTGAAAGTAACCCAACAGAATCAGGTAGTTAACCAGAATACTTATTTCCAGTGCAACTCAAAATGTGTGATATGCCTGACAGAGTTTGGGCACTTATGACTCAATTATAACTAAAAGGGTTCTTTAGAGACTTCATGAAATCAAAAGATTGAATTAAGGGGAGTTAAAACAACTTTAGAGGGTTGATAGACATGTTCTACGTTTTGACTGGGATAGTGGCTACATGGGTAAATCCATCTGTCAAAAGTAATGTCTTCATACACTTAAAATGTGTGCATTTTCTTCATATAAACTATACTTTGAATAGGTTAGTAACCATTTTAAAACAGTAACAGTGGAGAAACATGTCAAATACTACTTACCTCAATCAGGTGACTAAAGTTAACATCAACAGTGGTAAACTAGGTCAATAGTACATATCCTTGATATAATGTGATAAAATTGGCACATTACTTCTGTGGTCTTCCCCCTGCAAGACCACAATGCTATTTTAATTATGAGAAAAAACATCAGTGAAATACAAATTGAGGGACACTCTATAAAATACCTGATCAGTACTTCTCAAAAGAGCCCATGTCGGCTGGGTGCAGTGGCTCACGCCTATAATCCCAGCACTTTAGGAGGTCGAGGCAGGTGGATCAAATGAGGCCAGGAGTTTGAGACCAGCCTGGGCAACATGGCATAACACTATCTCTACTAAAAATGCAAAAATTAGCTGGGCGTGGTGGTGCACATCTGTAATTCCAGCTATTTGAGGGGCTGAGGCAGGAGGCTAGCTTGAACCCGGAAGGTGGAGATAGCAGTGAGCCAAAATCCTACCACCGCATCACTTTACTCCAGCCTGGGTGACAGAGTGAGATTCTGTCTCAAAAAGAATAATAAAAATAAAAAGAGCTCATGTCACCAGAAACAAGGAAAACCTGATAATTTGTCACAGCCAAGAGGAGTCTGAGACATGACAACTACATGGAATGTTATAGTTTGGGTGGGATTTTGATTTCCTTAGGGAAAAATCAAGAAAATTTGAATAAAATATAAAATTTAGTTAACAATAATGTATCAATATTAGTTCATTAATTATGATTCATTAATAAAAATGTTAATAATAGAAAAATCTAGATGTGGGGTATACTGGAACTCAGTGCTATCTTTGCAACTTCTCCATAAATCTTAAGCTCTTCTCTTAAAGTAAAAAAAAAAAAAGTTTATTAAAATTGACTTGAATAAGACATATGTAAAACATATGGAAATTCATATATGTATATGGAGGAGGTAGTATTAGGGTGATCATATAATTTATTGTCCAAACCCGGACATGTTTTAAAGTGGATGCTGTTAATAACCATTTACGGATAGGAAGATAAAGTATAGGTCCCCCTAAGTGAAAAGCATATTAAATATTCAAGTTTTGGTTTTACACTTCCTGCGTTTCAGTCCCATCTCTGCCACTTGCTTGTTTTTATAAATTACTTTACTAAACATTATTTCCAATTTGGGAAGGACAGTAATACTTTCCTTACAAAGTTTGGGAGGATTACATAAGATAATTAAATTAAAGTGTTTAGTTAACACAATTACTGGCACATAATAAATGCTCAATAAATCATAGATGACATTTATGCATATCTAGACCTTAGTACATTTTGTTAAAATGTACCTACATAGTTACACAGAATTCTATACTAATGTATCCTCTTGATTTTCATCCTAACCAAATAGTGGTCATACCAACACTTACTCTTTAATAGTTAGCATAAGATGTCACCAACAACATACATGTTCCACCCAGTATTGTTAGGAGATTGAAGGACATTTGCAATAATGCTAATTAAGACAAAAAATAATAATAGTAAATAATATTGATTACACGACCTCTTTTCCTTTGAGTAACTCTCCCTATCTTACTTCTTCTGATCTTGCTGGATCTGACAGTCTGAGTTCCAGCACCTAGATGCAGATGTAGCACATGGATGTGACTGAAGCACATCCTCTTAGATACAATGATTGGTTCAGAAATAGACCTAAGACTACAGCAGAGTCAGTCAGACTCATGTAGGGAAGAGAGGTAACGCTTGTGATTGGATTCATGACTGGTAATGATGTTAACCTCAGGCTGACAATAGTCTTCTTTGCCATAGTATGAAGAGACATTTCCTGAGGAAGTCAATTCAGAAGTAAGTAAAACTAAGAGGTTAAGAGAAAGATAGAGTTGGGCCCGGCACGGTGACTCGTGCCGGTAATGCCAAGCACTTCGGGAGGCCGAGGCGGGCAGATCACAAGGTCAGGAAATCGAGACCATCCTGGTCAACATGGTGAAACCCTGTCTCTACTAAAAATACAAAAATTAGCTGGGCGTGGTGGCGTGTGCCTGTAGTCTCAGCTACGCAGGAGGCTGAGGCAGGAGAATCACTTGAACCCAGAAGGCGGAGGTTGCAGTGAGCCGAGATGGCGTCACTGCTCTCCAGCCTGGTGACAGAGCAAGACTCCATCTCGAAAAAAAAAAGAATGTGCAAACAGTAGGTGAACAGAAGGACAAAGTCTTCAGTTTGATTCTGGACATTTTCCTCCTCCATTATCGTCTCTATTTCATCCACTATGAGGTCATTTTTCTCTGATGCCTTGTTCGTCCTTGAAGAAAAAGCTTGCAAGATAACCCATACACTCCCTCTTTATTTGTTCATTATTCCTGCATTAAAATTCAAGGGGCTTTCTACCCCTCCTTGTTATACCTGTTTGTCTTGTATCTGTATATCTGTCACTTTGCTGTCTCTTTGCATTTCTAATTTCTTGTCCACATTTGCTCAATGAGAATATTCACTTTAATCAGCAGATCTCTTTCCTCTGCAAGTGATGGAAACCTAGTGCAAACTAGAAGAAACAAAAATGGAATTTTGTTGACTCATGTTACCAGATAGCCAAGGGAAAAAACTAGCTTCAGATATGGCTAGATCTAGGTGCTTGAAAAAGTCATGAGACTTTTTTTCTTTCAGAGTCCTCTTACCTTTGCATTTCTTTGCTTGTTCACTTTATTCCTTCTTGCTGTGTGGCCAGGCTCTCTGCACCTGCACGCAAGACAGACAAGCATAGTACCAACTGCCTTACAGAATGCTTAAAGGTTAAAATACAAAGTAATAGAGATCTCTATGCCAGTGTCCGTAGAACAAATATTAAAAATATCATAAACATAATCTGACTGGGCAAAACTGAGTCATGTTTTCTTTGAGGAAGTGATCAGCCATTGTGGTTGAGACACTCACCAGAACTATGCTCATGATAGAGGAGCAATTCCACACTGAAAATAGCAAGTGTTTACTCAATATAAAGTAAAATGTGACTAAAAATAAATAAATAAGCCAAATAACATTTTTATTATAACTATGGGAAACTGATTCATGAATTTCTTTGGTTTTAGGTAGGAAAAGAATAGGTTTGAGACAGAAGCTACATAGAATGCTACAGCGTTCTGTCCAATAGTCCTTCATGACGTTTTCCATTTTTCACTATAAAACATGTCTTGCCAAACCGTCAAAGATAAGTATTTCATTATTTTCTGCCCAACATTTCTAGGGTGACATATAGAAATTAGCAAGAGCTGAGTTCTATTAAATTACAGTATTAAACATTTTTCTTGACTCACCACACCCACTAGGCATATAGTCAACTCACATTCAGCCTGCTTTATCTCTTTGCATTAAACTATGATCCCACACTTTCCTCACTTCTTACAGTCCCAATTATAATCCTTAGAATTCCTAAAATAGCTCATTGTATTGCTTAAACCCTGGAACAAATGGCCATAAACGAAAATTATCATATGGTCAGATACCTTCAGTTAGGTCTCTCAATTCTAATTTAGATCTTACATCATCAAGATTAGTGATTCTCAGCTAAGATGATGTCACCGCCCCCGCCCCCCAAGGATAGCTGGCATTCTCTGGAGACATTTTTGATTGTCATGACTGATATCTTTCCTGTTTTCTAGTGGGTTGAGGGCTGAGATGGTGCTAAACATCTTATAAAGCAAAGGACAGCAACAACAAAAAGTTATTCAGCCCCAAATTTTATTGGTGCTGAGTTTGCCAAACCCTAGTCTAGATTAATAACTGTCCAGGGATTATGAACAAAATTATCACATCTCTATCACTTCATTCAATATGCACAATATACTCAAATAGGTGGATGAATAATTACATGAAGGCAAAATGCAGTAGAAAATAATAACCATTAATGATCTCAACCTTCCTTATAGCTCATTTCTTTCATTTTTTCTATTTTTGTCAAGCCTTCATGTTCTATTATGGCATTCCAGTTGCGCTCTTAGATCTTCAACAGGATAGAAAAGTGAAATAAAAAACTTGGTGCACTAAAATTCAAGAAACTCTGGTACTAATTCCAATTATATCTTGTATTAGAGTTATGACTTGGTAAAATAATTTACTCCCTTAGAAACATGGTTTTCACTTGTTTAAAATAAAATATTTAGATTAAATCATTATTTTAAGTACTTTTTTATGTAATAAAGAAGAACAAAATGTGAAAAGAAACCTACAAAACACAATGGTGAAAAAAAAACAATTCAAGAAGCCAGGACCCCTACTGATTCAGCTTGTCTCTCTTTCCCAACAATGGCACCAAAAGGGAGATTCTTCTGAATTCATTGTGTTAATCACTGAATTAACTGACTTCTATTTTTCTTTCGAGTTCTAGTGTTTGATGAATAAAGCAAAATTCATTCATTGTAGATTCCATTTTTATAATGAAGTAGGAAATTTCCCCTGAACCCTTCGTGGATGGGAAGTGGAGTGCCGGCAATGGGGCTAGCTGACTACTTTGGTGCCAGCAGGGGCAAACTCCACTCACTTGAACCCATTGCCCCATTGCGCTCAACCCCTTGCAGGAGGGAGCAGGCAGGTGAGGGGGTGCAGGATCCAGGGCAAGTGCTTTTAGGCACCGGCAGGAGCAAAAATTCCATGTAAGTGCTGTGGCAGTGTCTAGCAGGGAATACCCACAATCCTCAAAGCCCCAGAGGGCATATGTTAAAATGCTCTTTTAGTTTTGCCATCCACAAAATGTTAAACAACTCAGTGGGCCCTCTGGCTTTTTAAGTGAGGTGGTGGTTCTCCACCAGTGAGGGCAGAGGGTCGGGATAACAGCCTTTAGTGTCCATACCCATGACTCCCAAGCTCTTATTGGGTATCCAAGAAAAATAAGGTCACACAAAAGAAACGAAGGGTTGTTAATGTGGAGGATTTTATTGCTGATGAAAGTGATTCTCAGTGGGAAGGGGAGCTGGAGAGGGAATGAAGAAGGAAGGTGATCTTCCCCCAGCATCCAGCTATCCTTGGCTGGACTCCTCTCCAAAGCAACACCGTCAAGCCATCCCTCTGAAGTCAAGCTGCTTGTCTCTGATGTCAAACTGTAGTTTCTAACGTCTAGCTGCTTCTCCTCTTCTCTGCCTCTCTTTCTCTGCTGATGGAGCCTGGAGATTTTATGGTTACAGGATTTGGGGGAGGGGGGCATGGGCGGCTTTAGAAAAGGCATCGTTCTAGCAGGAAAACAGGAATGCCTGTTCTCACTTTGGGCTGTGGCTCCAGGCTTGAGCATGGGGTCTTCACCAGGGACCTGCCCTCTTCTCCCCAGAATTTTCCTGCCTCCTGTCTCTATCAATAATGCTTTGCTCTCTATTTAGAACTAAGTCTTACCTAATCAAATAACTAAATGGTCTTAGATACCATAATATGGTTACATTTCTGAGATAAATACAAACGGCTTCTTCAGAAATTATTCTAAGACCTATAGTCTCATGCACAATGCCAATATAGTACAGGTGAGATTTTAGGTGAGAGCACCACTTTGCTTCTGTCAAATTGTTTGAGAAGAAGGCTTATTCAAGAGTTGCCTAAAAGGGACAGTTCTAATATGCCAAGCCACAGAGAAAACCATGTTCCAGAGACAGGGAAAAGAGATGGAAGATCTTTCCCAACAGTAATCACTTGATACAGGAAAAAATATGTTTGGCAAATAAAACAAAATCCTTCTAAATTCTAAAATAATAAAACAAAATTAAAATTACAAAAAAAAAAATTTGTTAACCAATGGATCCTTTTAACAATGTTTGCACAAAAATCTGCAAAAGAGATTTTGGAATGCCAGAAAATGAGCAACAGTATAAGACCAGCAAGAGTATTTACTAAGATTTTTTTTCTCTATGTTTTCTCTTAATCAGCCTCAGCAATTACATCTGACTTAAGAGTGCCTGTTAGATTTTCCCTTTGTTGTATCTTTCCTTGATGTCTTGGTGAGGAAAATGAAAATCAATAGAAATTCTGTGGCATGGCCCTGGCAGCATTTGACTGTATGTATGGCTTCAGAAGTGCTTTATTTAGACTGAATTAAAAGTGATAGGGTTCACAACATGCTACACCCAAAATACAGTGCTTTGGCATATTGAATGTTTTAAGCTGAAGGAATTTGAGAAACAAGAGGTGCAGTAAGGACCTTTTCACCTTCCCATGGAGGAAGTTGGAAGACCCTCATTTGAGAAGTGCCCTCTTTAAGACAGAGGATGTTCCCCTAACTCACTACTCATGGCTCCCACCACTTTGTCCAACCATATTTTTTCATGGCTTTCTACTGTAACTGCCCAAAGAGTTTTTCATTGCCCATTGCCCAGATAGAGCCAATTTACCAAGGCAGGAGAATTCCAACAGAGAAAGACTTTTACACACCTTGACCAGACCAAATGGAAGGCTGGAGTTTTATTATTACTCAAATCAGCCTCTCCAACCATTTGGAGGCTAGGTTTCAAAGGTAGCTGGGGGGAAGGGGCAGGGGTGCAGGTGGGAAGTGGTCTTCTTGTGCATTGAGTGGCTTCTGGATTGGGTCACTCAGGAGCAGTTGGCAGGTCCAGGGTCCAGGTGGAGCCATTGGTAGAAGGATTTGCAAAAAACAAACAAACAAACAAAAACCTGAAAAGATGTTTCAAAAGGCCAATCTTAGGTTCTACAATAGTAATGTTATCTGCTTGAGTAATTAGGGAAATTGCCTATCTTGTGACCTACAAAATAATGACTGGCAATTGTTTATGTCTACGCCTCAGTGGAATTCAGGCTCCTCTATTCACCTAGCCTGGAAGTCTCTCATTAGCTTTACAAAGGCAGTTAAGTTTTGGGGAAGGGCTATTATCATTTAAACTACAAACTAGATGTCTCTCATTAGTTTGCTTGGCTTAATCTCAGAAATCATTAAGGATATCTTGAAGGCCAAAGGCAATATGAGGATTGACCAGATCAGATCTCCCCCATTGCCATAATTTTCTCACTGATATAACTTATGAAAAGGTGGTTTTACTACTTTGTTTTTCAAACATAGTATAAAAACACTCAGGTTTAGCTGTTTATTTGGGTCGTCATTTCTTTTTGAAGCTCCAGTGTTACATAAAACCTATATTAAATAAATTTGTATGCCTTTTTTTCATTAATTCATCTTTTGTTACAGTCCCCAGAGGAGAACCAAGAAGGTTTGAAGGAAAATATTTTTTCTCCCTACAGTTTCTGGTAATAAGGATGAGATACCATTGTCCAGGACATCTTTCTCAGTCCAGAAGCTGCAGTTGAAATCTGGAAACTTGCCCAGGTCCAGTGGCTCACGCCTATAAATCCCAGCACTTTGGGAGGTGGAGGCAGGAGGATCACCTGAGGTCAGGAGTTCAAGAAGAGCCTGGCCAACATAGTGAAACCCCATCTCTACTAAAAACACAAAATTAGCTGGGTGTGGGGGCACATGCCTGTGGTCGAAGCTACTTGGGAGGCTGACACAGGAGAATCACTTGAACCCAGGAGGCAGAGGATGCAGTGAGCAGAGATCACACCACTGCACTCCAGTCTGGGCGAGACAAAGCAAAATTCAAAAGAAGAGAAGAGAGAAGAGAGAAGAGGAGAAGGGAAGAGGTCTGGAAACTTTGACAAAGTTGGCCAAAGGTAAACATTCTTTAAAGGGTTTATTGGGCTTGAATTTGATTCACAATTGGAGTAGGTATACTTTGAAGATTTGGACTTTTACATCCAAAGGATTTTTCTTTCTTGAGGGCTCTCATTCTAAACAAATGGCCCTTAAGTATCTATAGAAATATCAAATTGAAAGAAAGGAAAAATGAAAAAGAAACAATTTCTTGACTGGTCTAAGAAAAACACACGAAAACACCAAAAAAAACTCCCTTAAAAAGATTAGGAGGTAGAGCTCAGACTTAGAACAAAACTTATGAATTGCAAAAGGCATTCAGACAGGCTGAGACATAGGTTACAATGGATAGCCAGCAAATAGCTTTGAAAAAGGCCCCGAGGAACCCAGCAAGGCTGTTTTACAGTCCCTTATAAAGTCCACTTATTTCATGAGACTCTATAATCAAACCTTTTCAGCTCTAGGCCTTCCCATTCAAATTACTTTGCAAATGTATTTTGGACCTCAATTGTAAAAAATTACTTAATGGGGGGAAAAATCTTATAATTACCCTAGATTTCTGACACTATAATAAGCAAATATGTTTCTTAATTCCTTCTTGGAGAAAACCTACATTTCTCTTTCACTTGGAGATACAAATGTTATCATCTCTTTGGAAATGCAAACTTCCAAGAAGGTAACTCTTGCATTCAACTCAAATGGAGAAAGAAGGGAGACATTTTGGAAATAAACTGCTACTTGATATTTTCAAGTAGCAGTTTCAAGTCCCTCACCCCAAATGTAGTCCACAGCTTCCATAAGATTCATATGAAATTCTTAAAAGTCTTTTTCACAAATATTGGTAAAAAAAAAAAGCTTTAGCTTCCATTGAGCAAGTAATCTTGACTTATTTTCTCCATCTGTTAGAAATGTAATAATATAAAGATGAGAATCAACTCTTATATAAATAAGCAAATTTTGTGTTTCTGTATTTCTACCTCATTAATGGTTAAAATTTAGAATGAAAGCTATAAAATCTCTATTGGCATCTGTCTGTATATTTAAAATCTCTATTGGCATCTGTCTGTATATTTAAAATCTCTATTGGCATCTGTTTGTACATTTATGTGTGTATGTATGTTATGTATATATAATACTTTCTACCCTTGAATGGCTGAAAATTAATTTTAGAAATTAATTAATTTCTAACATAGTAATTTATAAAATTCTCAAAAGAAATTATATTCAAATTGACTTTGAGATAAATGCACACTTATATAAATTGTCACAGGTGCATCTGGCTGGGACTGGTGTCGTGGGCAGTAAAATAATTTACCAAGACAGTCGTGGGTAAAGAAAGGCAGATTTATTAGAAAAGACATGAGATACATTGCAAGGGTGCAATGGGCAGCACAGCAGAGAAAGGGCTGTCTGCCAAGAAGCAGGGCCTGTAGGGAAGTACTAGATAGGTTGTACTGGAAGGGCTTTGTGCAGATAAAGTATGCAGATAAGGTCTTGCTGCTGGGACTGTGTGCAGAATGGGGTATTTGGGAATAGGATGTCGTACCAGTGGGTTGTATGTGATTAGCCATTTCTCAGAACAATTTTTTCAACTCCATCTGGGACCTCTTCCTTGTTGTTGCTTACTTATCAGGACTACACATTTAGTATTCCTAAAAGTCTCAGAAATATAAAAACTAACCCAAATGCTTTTCAAGTTCATGTGGCTTGAGCAAATCTTTAATAAATAAGGTTAGTTTAATATTGTTAGTGTAATAAAAACAGCTATGTCTTCTGAGTTATCAACATTAAGTATAATACATTTTTATTCTACTTGGGTTTACCAGTCAAATAAGGTTAAAATAGTTAACAAGAAAAGAACTTGAGATGATGACTAGCATTGGTCAGTGTTATAATAAGTCTGCCTAAAAAAATAGCGTCCAAAATCTTTTTGGTAACCTGCATTCTTAAAGTTATACTAAGCTAAATTAAATAATAGATATTAATTAAATGTCTGGGTCAGTTCTCAAATAAAGTACTAAGACATTACTTTCGGCATCCTGGTTTAATATGGTATAAAGAAGTTAAATATATTTGGGTCTGTTAATAAATGTGAGGAATTATACTATAAGGAAGCATATTCCTCTAAGAAATAGGAGATAATATATTCATAAAATTTGATAGTCTGCTGTAGATTGCTAGTATTTGGGAGACAATTCACAGTTGTCTACTTCCTGGTTTTTTCAGTTAAAAAAAAGGATACCAATGGCTAAAAATTATAATCAATATATAAAATAAAACTACTAAAAATAATAAAGGAAACAACTTTGTATGCAACAAACACAGGATATATTTTTAACAAAGAAACATACAAGATATGGATACGAGAACATATACAAGATATAAAAGATGAGTTATTGTTAAGAAAAAAATAGAGTAATTTTATTTAAAAGTAAGGTGACTAGTTTTTCCAGAATTAAGTAGAGACAAATCCTGAATAGAAAGTTGTAAAAGGCTTGCATAAAAGAGATCTTATCTCATGTAATTAATTAAGCTGGCTAAGACTTAAATGAATTTAGTATAAAGTTTTAAAATTAGCTTTTAAATCAATAGAACACCTATGCAAAGGTAAAGTTTAACTTTTTCTGTTAAAAGGACAAAGATTTCTTGAATTATTTAAAAAACATTTTTGTTTACCTATTAAGTAATGTGCCTAAGAAACAAAAATCCTGTTTAATAAAAAAAAATTTTCCCTTGCTTTATGTTATGCTTAACAGACCTTGATTACTTCAAAAAGCTCAGTCTCAATATTAAAAAATAAAGTAAGAGTTGGGGTTTTGTTTGTTTTTTGGCAAGTATATTACTTTCTGTATTTGCCTTTAAAATAGTTGTCACTTTGGTTAAATGGATAACTATTGTTTCATAGTAATCTGGGATTCTACTAAATCAAGTGTTCAAATATTTAAATATATTTGACAAATTTCCCAAAATCAAATGCTAAATATAGTCTTTTTGACATCAAACTAGCTTTGAGATTTTCCAGAGACCCCCTAGAAAATATCAAATAATTTCTCATCTTGTAAAGAGAGAAATGTTTAAGTAGATTTATTAGATATGTTAAATTATATAGTTACTAAATGTTTAATAATTAGTTACTAAATATTTAACTAGTTATATTTATTTGATATTTTAAATTACAAAGTGAGGACATTGACACATTTCTAGGACTTTCATACAATTTGTGATCCGTGTATTAATAATATGTCTATGCAAATATAACATGAAGGTTTATAATCACTTCTTATTTGGTAATGCAATTATGAGTTATATGGGATTAAATTAACTGGAAAAAAAGGACTTATGATTTTCATGGCCCTTTTGTTAAAAACATTGTGGTTCTCAAATGTTTTGTTTTCTAGATTTAAGGAACTCTTCTTCCCTTTCCTCTTAAGCTATCTATAGCTTACAGCTATTTGATAAATTATGCCTTTATAAAAATAATGAAATATTTTCCCTTTATCCATACTGATCCCTTCACGAATAAAAAACTGCTATTGAGTATTCTTATTTTTGTAGCAATACAATTATTTGCATTAAGTTTAATAAGAATCTGTTCACCTTGTAACAGGACGTAATTGTCAACATTGGTTATATTACCAAGGCTTTGACTGGAATGTTGTGCACAGAATCAGAAGAATCAGATATGACCAGAGAGTTTTAAGGAACTAAGGCTGATTTTATTGAGCCAATACTTATAAAATCCCTTGGAAAAACTGGCATGATACCTAGTTACAGGATTCACAGCCTTATGGGTGAGTAAAGGAGCTCACCTTCTGCCGGTTCCAAGAATCTCAGATTATGTTGGAAACCTCAAGAAAACAGGGATTCACTCAAACCAATAGGCATTGTAGGAAAAGTCTAATGCCCAGTTCTTGGCTGGTCCTCATAGCCTCAAGAGGCTTTTAAAAGTCCAATCTGAGATTCTTTATAAAAAATTACAGCAAAGCAAGCTAAAAAAAATCTCACATAGTAAATTACTGTTTTTTTCTGTACATATGTAAATAACAGGCCATGTGTAATGAGAGAAGACTTAGTTTGCAAACAAATTAGTCCTACTTTGATTATCTTTGATAGAAATGGAGGTGATTGGAGAGACAAAAATTATGTTTCAATGGCAAACTATATCACATCATCTGAATTACACAATTCCATTCCCACTGTTCATTGGATTTGAAGTTTTGTTATCCACTGTAAACTGGATGGAGCCTGATCAATTCTTTTAGCTTCCTTGAAAATGTGGTTACAACTGTAACATTTTACATGATTCTTTTACCCCCCTGATTTGGCACCACAGAAAGCTAAAACCTGATTGCTCACATCCTTATTTGGAATACCTAAAAAAGCCTTGCAAGCTGAAACTGGGCACTTCCATACTTTGCTCTGAGAATAAATATATTGGTGCAGTACAGTTTGGAGATTTCTACCCTTTAAATCTCACGTTGAAATTTCATCCACAGTGTTGGAGGTGGGGCTTAATGGAAGGTGTTAGCATCACGTGGGCAGATCCCTCATGGATGGTTTGCTGCTGTTCTTGTGGTAATGAGTGAACTCTTGTTCTATTTGTTCCCATGAGAACTGATGATTTAAAAGAGCATGGCACTTTCTTCCCCTCTCTCTTTTTCTTCTCCTTTGTCATGTGACATGTCTGCTGACCTTTGCCTTCCACCATGGGTGGAAGTTCCCTGAAGCCTTCACTAAAAGCAGACGCTGGTGCCATGCTGCTTCTACAGCCTACAGAACTGTAAGCCAAATAAGCCTTCTGTTTTTATAAATTATCCAGCTTCAGGTATTCTTTTATAGCAACACAAACAGACAAAGACACAGTGCCATCACTAGAGGCATTCAAACTGCAAACCAAGAAATGTGTTGGATGTCCACTGTTACTATCACTCCACCATTTCAGGATACTTTCAACTCACTATCTAGAAAATTTTTAATTGCACTCTGGATCCAAAAACTGAGTTTATAGCTTGTTTTAACAATTAACCTTTTTAAATTTGTGTTTTCATAGAAATACCCCTACTTAAATACCTTATTGCTTACAGCTCATAGAGGTTTCACTTAGGTAGGCATCCTACTTCCGCCAATACTACTGAGTCCAGAAATAAGACACAACTCTTTAAGCAGAGGAATCTAATCCCAGGACTGACAGACTGGTTCAGTGACATATGGGACAATCTGCCAACTCAGTTTCTGGGCTGTGAAACTTTTGGGGAAAAGTTGTAGACGGAGAAATCATAGGGTTCAGAACATACTACCCCAAAATATGGCACCTTGATATATTGAATGTTTTAAGCCGAAAGAATTTGAGAAAGAGTAAGTGCAGGAATGACTCTGACTTTTCCCTGAATAAATCATAAGACTTTTGTATGAGAGGTGCCCTTCCTATACCTGGGAGAAAGCAGTATCCTTATCTCTGAAGATGAAGAGAGAGAGGCTGAGAGGTATCTAAATGAACAAGCCTTGAGAAGTTAACCCCAGTTTACTACTCTTATCTCACACTCCCTAATCCTACCATATTTTTTCATAACTTTGTCTCTTCATTAAACCTAGTATAAAAAGAGTCAGTTTTAACCATTTTTTCTTTGGGATCTTCATTTCATTATGGAGTAGCCCATGTCACATTAAACTTATAGTAAGCAAATGCACCAGGTATGGTGTTGCACACCTGTAATTCCAGCACTTTGGGAGGCCGAGCTGGGTGGTCACTTGATTCCAGGAGTTCAAGACCAGACTGAGCAACATGGTGAAACCCCATCTCTACAAAATATACAAAAATTAGTTGGGTGTGGTGGTGCGTATCTGTTGTCTCAGATACTTGGCAGGCTAAAGTAAGAGGATTGCTTGAGCACGGGAGGCAAAGATTACAATGAGCTGAGATTGTACTTCTGCACTCCAGCCTGGGACACAGAACGAGACTCCATTTCAAAATTTTTAAAAGTGTTTTGTTTGTTTGTTTGTTTGTTTTTGCTAATCTGTCTTTCCTTATAGGCCTCAACTGAGATCCTAGAAGTGTATAAGGAAAATATTTGTTTTCCTCCCCTACAAAATAATTGAAATGTTAATACTTCAAATCTGGTTAAACCTATTCAGTGCTAGAAAGAATTCATGCCTCAACTCATACAAAATCTTTCTTCAAGCTATCAAATTTTCTTTCTTTTCTTTCTTTTTCTTTCTTTTCTTTCTTTTCCTTTCTCTTTCTTCTTTTTCTCTTTCTTTCTTTCTTCTCTTTCTGTCTTTCCTGTTTTGAGACAGAGTCTTGCTCTGTCACCTAACCTGAAATGCAGTGGTGCAATCTCAGCATTACAGACATGTGCCACCACACCCGGCTAATTTTTGTATTTTTAGCAAAGATGGGGTTTCACCATGTTGACCAGGCTAGTCTCAATCTCCTGATGTTAAGAGCTTAAGAGATCCACTCACTGAGGCCTCCCAAAGTGCTGGGATTACAGGTGCTAGCCACTGTGCCTGGTCTACTTCTCTTTTCTTTCCTTTCTTTCTGTGTAGTGTCAAATACCTTGGGTTTCTTAAACTTTTAAAACAAAATTTCCCAAGTAACTATCGTAGAATATTAATCCCCAAATATGTTCATTTATTAAAATCTAGATGACCAAATACACACTCTTGTGGATATATTTTGTTCCCATTTGCCAAACAAATTTTCTGAGAAGTCTTGCAGTAAAAATAATGTTAAATTGTCTCCCCAAGTTATTTCGCCATGGTACTATGTCCCAACCTTTTTCTGTATATTTTTTCAAGTAATAGGTGTTAACACCTGTGAAGGTAGCAGGAAAAACTGGAAAATATTGATCATTGATTTTTATCTTCCTTCCCTTCTATTTTTTTCAATATCTTTTGAATCTGTACTTTGACCCTTCAATATGCTACTCCCTTTGTAGCAAAAGCACTTTTGCAAGACTCTCCAGTGATTCTGAATTTTTTATTTAAATAATGTCCTTTTAATTCTCTACTCTAACTGGGTCTCTGTAGTGTATATAAAACCACCCATTACTCATTACTTGATTATCTTGTGTCCCCCATCAAGATTTAAAAAATATATATTTCTTGATTTTCATCCTGTATGTCTTGCTATGATTTGAATGTCCCCTTCAAAACTCCTGTTGAAACTTAATCCCAATGTGCAAGTACTGAGAGATGGGATTATGAAAAGTAACTGGATCATGAGGACTCTGCCCTCATGAATTGATTAATCCTTTCATATAGTAATGGCTTCATGGGTTGTCATGGGAGGGAAACCAGTGGCTTTATAAGAAGAAGAAGAGATGTGAGCTGGTGTGTGAGCCTGCCAGGCCCACTCACCTGATAGCCTGCATCAGCCCAGGACTCCTTAGAGAGTCTCCACCAGTAAGAAGGCTTTCACAGATCCAGCCCTCAGCCTGGGCTTAGCCTCCATTATTGTAAGAATAAATCTCTTTTCTTTATAAATTACCTAGTTTTCGGTATTCTTTTATAAATAACAGAAAGTGAACTTATACCTGTCTCCACCTAGAGCATGTTTCCATCAGGACTCTATCCTTAGTTCTATTATTTATTTTGTTTTATCCCCTTTCCTTGTGTGATTTCATTCACTACATGCTTTTTAGTTATAATGATTGGATGCTAATGACTCTTAAACCAGTATTTCCAGCCCACACCCCAGTCTTGATCTTGAAAATCAAATTTTAGTAGTTCCCAAATACTACTCAGAGTTCACAAACTTTTCCTGGGTAGGAAACTTTCTCTCTCTCACCCCTCCTCCTCCCTTCCCTCCCCTCCTCCTCCCTTCCCTCTCCCCCTCCCCTCCCTCTCCCTCTACTCATCCTCCTTCTCCTCCTCCTCCTCCTTCTTCTCTCTGTCACCCAGGCTGGAGTGTAGTGCCATAATCACTGCTCACTGCAGGCATAACCTCCTGGGCTTAAGCAATCCTCCCCTCTCTGCCTCTTGAGTAGATGGGACTACAGGCATGCACCATCATGCCTCGCTACTCTTTTTTGCATTTTTTGTAGAAACAGAGTTTCACCATGTTGCCCAGGCTGGTCTCAAACTCCTGGGTTCGAGCAATCTACCTGCATCGGCCTCCCAAAGTGCTGGGATTATAGGCATGAGCAACTGTGCCTGGCCTCTTCTTTCTTTCTTTTTTTTTTTTTTTTAGAGCAGCACTTATTATAGTGCCTTTATAATTGCACAGTTCTAATACTTGTTGTTTAAATCAAAATTTAGAACCAAATAAGCTACATGGATTAGTAATTCATCTAAGAGTTTGAAGTCAGATTAATTTGCCATTGGTCAAATCACTTAATTTATTTAGCTCTCAGTTTCATCTGAAAATTGGAGAAGGTGGACTAGATAATTGCTATGCTATTAGCATTACATTTCTTTTTTAAAAATTTTCTATTATCTTTTTTTAAAAATGGAAAAAAAGTTAAAAATTATTTAAAACAAGAGAAGCTTTGCCTATGAAGTTATGATATTTCAGTACAAATATATATATTTAATAAACTGTTTTGAGTGCCAAATTAGTGTCAGGCATTGGGGTAGACATTTTAAGATGAATAAAACATGCTAAAGATAAGTAGAAAAAAAATTCTAAAGAAAGTGATTTACATTTCTATTTAAAGTTTACATTCTCCATATATGAGTTAAAAAATATGTTCTACCAAGTCTTAATTGAAACTAAAAAAAGCTTAAAAAGTGACTGAAAAACATCATAAATTTATTGTTAAAGGAACCACTGAAGAAATGTACAATACTAAAAGCTTTTATAATTTTCAAACTTCAAATAAAATTTGTCCTAGTTGCAAAGACTTAAGAATACAGTCTTCTTTAAAAAATATTTGGACCATTTTAACCACTAAATAATTATTTCATTTTTTGTTTGTCATAAATTTTGAAAAAATTAAGGAAAGTCAGAAAATAATACTGGCCTAATATTGATCAGAAATGCTGTAAGGTCAAATAATGTCACCTACCTACTCATTATCCATGTTAATGGAGAGGTTATGAATAAGGCATGTTGCATATAGTAGTTCATAAGTGAAAACCATTTGTAATAGCATTGGATGCCCTGCTGGTGTAAAGTTATCACAGTATTTCAGAGCCACATATATGAATCAGAAATCTCAGGGGATTGAGAGAGATTTCAACTTAACTCTTCACACTGGAGTGAAGAACAATAAGAAAAAAATTGTAACTGATATAGATTGACAATCAGTGATAAGGGCACACATTTTTTCCAGCTATTTTTATGTTTTTAAAACTTGGTCTAAATTATGCAGAAAATATTACATAAAATACTGGAAACAAGATATAAAAGTAAGTGAGATGGGGAAATATTTCTAATAATTGAAGCCATATATTTTAAATTTTTATCTTTATGGAATTCTAAGCATAGAAAAAAAAGTGTTTGTTATCCCTTTTTGGACCCTTTTTGCATTAAGGGACCAGACCTTATTCAACATGATATTCTCAATATATAGTAGAGTATGTGCCCATGAGAAGGTGCTCCAAAAGCTGTTGAATCTAGTTAAACTGAAAGAAAACAGGAAGGAAATATGTGATATATTCATGATAGTTATTACCATGCCAAAAAATAAGTGTGTAAATACAGTAGAATCTCTTTTAACTGGTCCCCACTTAAATAACCCATTGGATTAACTAAGAATTATAATTTACATTGCAAAACATAAAACTATGTTCATCATCTAAAGAATGCCCAAGGCTACTTAATTATATTCTAGTATTCTCACATTGCTGCTACCCCCAGATAAGCTCCATACTTACCAAGAATCGTTTTTCTTCCCAGATCTGTTTTTTTTCCCAAGTGTACTTTTTATTACTTCCTTCATTATTTATATAACCTAATGGAATATGAGCATGGAAAGAGAGCAGTTCCTATGAAAACTATGTTTAATGGTTTTGAAATATACTAATAAAGGCAAGTTACAAAAAATATTCTTGAATTATGTGCAGAAAGAGAAAAATGAAAAAGATTGAGGGTGAGAATGTAAGATCTCTGAGGACTGTAATCTTGCATTGTTTCACAAATATGTCTGAGATCTCATTTCACTTAAAAAAATGGGGAAATAAACGACAATACATTGTGAGTATAGTTTATGCAAAGAAAAGAACATAGCTCTTTAATCAGCAAACTCATTAAAATAAATTTAGTCCTACTTCAAAATATTGGAAAATGAATGACAGCTTAAATAGTGTATCTTTATAAAACATTTCATGACTTATATGACTTAAATGATTTTTCTTATTAATTGATCAATTAGACTAATCATGTTGAATAGAATACTTCCATGCTATCCAATTTAAGTGTGATATATGATACCAAAAACCTATTTTAAAAATACTTCCCCTGGGTACCTCTTCTTTCTGGTAAGTCCATTTCTTTCTTTTTACTCATTCTACCATGATAACTTGGCCATGAAATTTATCACCCTAGGTAAAAATATGGTACATTCAGCCCAGAATAATGCAATCACTGTTCAGTTTCAAGTTGACTTCAAAGTGACTTGTTTTTCCCCACTGGCAAAAACAATATCTATAATCCATATTCTGACTATGTCAACAGCAATATCAGAATCTCAATATTCCAAAGAATTTTGTACCTAGTAAGATAAATGTCAATGTTGGATCAAAAAATATGTATCAGGTATGCTTTAGTTAGTGGCTTTTCAATCACTTATAGATAATTTTTTTTAAAATTCTGTCCTTGCTAAAAACGTACTTAGAAAGTTTTATTTGGTTGTTTCTGAGGTCTGCTTTTAAAAATCATGTTGTGCTGCCTTTTATCTGCTAAATACCCTGAAAGTTGTTCCCTCTGAAAAGGAATTGCTAACAGACATTCCCAGCTGGGGAGAGAGAAATCAGATTGGTATGTCTCAGAAAGAGAGTAGACATGAGACAGCATCAAGCCCACACAGAGTGGAAGAGGGGTCCAGAAGTACTGAGATGCCTCCAGAGAAAGAGCTGAGGCACGAGGGCCAAACTTGTGGAGAGGCTGGAGCCATTATGGTGAGGGAATAGGTAGACTTGGTATGGATGCCTTAACATGGATGGTCTATGTTAGGGCCTGAAGGGTAGCATTTCTGAGACTCAGAAGTTCTGAAGTAACAATGGAGCCAAGTTACTGGGGAAAGAGAACCACTATACTATGAATACTCCATGAGTGATAAATCCACGAGCCTCAAGATTCAGCAACACATAAGGCAGGATGTGAAACCACAGCTCAGAGTTCAGTTGAGTTGTGAGTCATCTGGAATTTATCTGAAACAAGAAAGAGCAGAGCGGGTAGACTGGGGGCCATTTTCCCAAATCAGTAGAGATAGATAAGTATCTCCATGCACCTCAAGTAGACCTGCATTGGGAAGGGGAATGATGGAACACCCTTTGAGATGGGTTCCTATAAATACATTCTCCCCTACAATGAGTTTATAGGAAATTTAAGTTTTTCTGAGATTCACTTATAGAGAAATAAGGAATCTGTATGCTATTGTTTCCAATATGAGTGGGAGTGTATACATCATTTTTTTACACATACACATATGTACACACTCAAATATGTATATAAACTAAGAAAAGGAAATGAAGGTATTGGAGAGGAAAATCATGTTGATCTGTTCACAGAGAAAGCAATATGCATTCCATTGATTCTGTAGAAATTGTAGTGAACAAATATGTGTAGTACTTGCTTTGGTTTTACCTATTAAAATTATCTATGGCAGTTCTGAAAAATAAAAACTCTCTAATGTATACCCTCAAAATGTCTTTATTTTCTATTTATTTATTTATTTATTTAGGGACAAAAGTCATACTCTGTTGCCCAGGCTGGAGTGCAGTGGCATGGTCTCAGCTCACTGCAACCTCCGCCTCCCAGGTTCAAGCAATTATCCTGCCTCGGCCTTCCAAGTAGCTGGGACTACAGGCATTCACCACCACACCTGGCTAATTTTTGTATTTTTAGTAGAGGCTGGGTTTCACCATGTTGGCCAGGCTGATCTTGAACTCTTGACCTCAAATGATCCGCCTGTCTCAGCCTCCTAAAGTGCTGGAATTACAGGTGTGAGTCACCGCTCCCGGCCTTCATTTTTTCATTTTTTAAAGCTCATGGCTGATACATTGGGCCAGTACATTTAATAAGAACAATGCCATCTGATATAGAGAGATGTTTTATTGAAAAGTTCTGTTTTCTTGTGAAATGCATAACATGTCCCTAATAAATCAGACTCCACCTTTTTGAGAGCACTAAGGCATATTTTAAAGAATCAAATATTTAGCAAATCAACAGTTCTATCATCATGGTACCAAACAACCAATTTTACTTTTTTCCTCCCCAAATTTATTTTTTCATTATCTGCGAGCAAAGAAAGCAAACTGTTTTCTCATATTCTGATATTAGAGGAATAGAATCTTTCATGTCCAAGCTCCCAAATTTTTGTTTTTCTTTCTTAAATTGATCATTGTTTTTTTGAAAAAATCCTCTTATATAATATTGCCAGAGAAATGTAGCAGTGAATATAAAACAAACTTAGAATCTGTGAAGATGCACCTTGTTAAGAAGAATACCTTGGCTGTGATCATGTTCTCCTCATAACCTTCACGCCAATCAGACATGGGCGTTTCCTAAAATATACGCAACCCCAAGTCAGTTACATCCTATTTGGCGTAAGAATAACAGATTAATTCCGGAAAAATCCAAGAGGAGTAAAGTTCTTTCAATGAAGTTAATTTTGCTAAATTATTTTTATGTCCTCCACTCTTTTATATTATTATCAATCTTTCTAACTTTCTTCTATTATACTTTCTAGTAGTTAAGAGAACATTCTCTAGTTGCAGTTCGGTTGTTTTGTTTTCCAAATGCTTTTTATTCCCTGACCTAATGGGAAAATAAAGGTTTGCTTTTTCGCTAGCACTATACTTCCTAGGTAGCCATGGTCTCCTATGAGGTCACTAGAATAGCACAGAGATGTAGCATGTTGTATTGACTTGGTTCTCATTACAGCCGTTCAATTCAATGGTTGTGTTTCCCCAAAAATCATTAGTAGTATTCAATTTCTACTATACACTGATAATTCAACCTTGAACAAATGGTAATAATTCTGCTTCTCATAGCAACTACATTCTAATGAAAGAAAGAGATGAAAAGTACAAAAAATATGCAAATCTAACTTCTCATTTAAACAGGACTTAGGGAAAAAATGGGATATTGAAGCAGATAATACTAGAGGGTATCATGGGAAAACTATTTTCAATGAGGAAGGCAGGGAGGTGACATGATGGGTGGGACCTGGAGGTGAGAAAGGACTAATTTTAAGAGGGAAAGAAAGAGAGCAAAAAAGAAAGAAAGCAGGAGAAAAAAGAAAAGGAGAGTAAGAGGGAAGGAAGGAAGGGAGGGAGGGAGGGAGGGAGGGAGGAAGGAAGGACGGAGGGAGGAGGGAAGGAGGGAGGGGAAAGGAAAGGAAAGGGAAAGGGAAAGGGAAAGGGAAAGGGAAGAGGAGAGGAGAGGAAAGGAAAGGAAAGGAAAGGAAAGCAATTGATGTTTTTATCTGAGGAAAAATGTGAGACTAGATGTAGGAAGAGAGCTTGGAGTAAAGAAGAACTAAAACAAGACCAAGGTAGTCGCCGTGCTGTAGGCAAGGCAGAAAGTGATCTTGGATGAAGTTGGAGCCTTGGTAAATAGCCAGGACATAAAAGTCATGATAACGCCTTGCTGTAATTGCAAAAATGTTAGAGCTGTTCATTTTGAAATATGAAATGTTCAGATAGGACAAAAAGTAATGGGTTCTTTGTTACATCTGTAGGATTCTGTAATGATAATTGCCTTCTGAACTCAAAAAATCTCACCTATCACAAACCCATCTCCACTTGACGTCTCACTTGAAGCCATTCTTATCATCAGCTTCATAAAAATGCGAAGATGCCCATCGTACACGTTGTAAGATGTACAGTGCATTTTTTTTTTTCTAGCCAGTTCTGTTCTCTTCAGTAGGAACAAGATCTTTCTGAGGTGCAAGACTGTGAGCACACACAGTTCAACAGAATTACTTCAGGGCAGTGAACCCAGTCTACCTCTCAGATCTATGGTGCTATCCTCCTAATTGTGGTCCATCATAGCCACAGGCCATGGGTTCTAGAAACTGTTTTCTCATTGTAGTTTTAAATATAATTTCCATATTTATCTCATTTGTTATAACTTTCAAAATGATGACCTACTCTCCCATTCTCTTATGGATAAATTAGCCAACCTATTTTACGCTCTGTTAATTTTACCCTGTTTTTTGTTGTTGTTGTTGTTGTTTGTTTGTTTGTTTGTTTTTAGATGGAGTCTTGCTCTGTCACCAGGCTGGAGTACAGTAGCACGATCTCAGCTCACCACAACCTCCGCCTCCCGGGTCCAAGCGACCCTCTTGCCTCAGCCTCCCAAGTAGCTAAGACTACAGGCACGTGCCACCACACCCAGCTAATTTTTAGTATTTTAGTTGAGACTGGGTTTCACCATGTTGTACAAGATGGTCTTGATCTCCTGACCTTGTGATCTGCTCGCCTCGGCCTCCCAAAGTGCTGGGATTACAGGTGTGAGTCACTGCACCTGCCTGTTTTCATTTTTCTAAATCTCACTTTTGTAAAGCCCCGTTTATTAAATTATTTTCAAGAACAGTCAGAAATAACTGTGTTTATAACCAGAAAGTTTTAAGTGAAATTCACTTCTGAGGAATACATAAATTTCTCATGGGGGAACTATGATGGGTTCATCGACCTTTTTGCAAAATTTGGCATTTAAGGAAATAAATTAGAGATTTCAACCTTTTATTAGAAAAACAGCAACAGCAACAGAATAACTCCAAGCACTATGAAATATTACAATTAATAAAAGTTCAAACATCCAAGTATTATGTCACCTTTATTTTGTTACTATTATAAACAATTATAAAACATAATGTATTTTAAAATTCTTTTGCATGCATTAATTGTGTTTATACTTAATAACCACTGGAGCTTGGTAACCTCTCACTAGACTATTTATTTTTTTTCATTTTATAAGGTCAGATTATAACATACTAAAAGATGAATGAGCTATCTCTAACTTCTACTAATGAAGACATTTAATTTTTAGAGATTTTCTCCCTCCCCCTTTTCCTTCAAGTGTGCTTTGCTTAAATTATTTTTCAACATAAGATAAACTTTTCCAAAATTTTTGTTAGGGCAAGTCCAGCCAAGTTAATTTTATTTCAGACATGCAGTTAATAGTGTATTTTTCAAAAGTCCTAGTAGCAATAAATTAAAAAGAAACAGAGAAAACAGCATACTGTGGCCCAGTGGTGTGCCTGTCATTTGCATGCATTGTTCTTGTCTACCTAACAGTCTATAGGTATCTCTACAGATGGCTCCTAATAAATTATGTCATAGATTCTAATTCCAAAGACATAAGGAGTGAAAAATTTTCACAGTCAAATGAAAATAAAAATCAAAGCTACATCAGAACCCCAAAATTGGGAAGATCAGAACTGTTAACTTGCTTTCTGACTATGGTTTCCAGCAGGAAACCAGTGTGTACTTCATGGTTAGGCATGAGTATGAGCAATTATCTCTTGGCTGGAGTTTCATGGGCAGAAATCCAAGTGTCGTCACTGTATGACACTGAGAATATAGTGACATTTGGTGGCTGAATCAAGCACTACACTGATCTTTGATTCATGATTTTGTCTTATATCCTGGGATGAGCTAAGAAATTAGTGTGTTCCCTTTCATTTGTTGAATTGAGCAGCCAGTTCTCTGTGGGTGGTTTCCCATTAGGAAGTGGAAAACTCACTGTTCACCAGAAATGGGCAGCTATCCTAATTTTTTATAGGATAAATTAACTTGGACAATATCATTGGAGTGATACTTCTGCATGGGGTGAGCCAAAGGCAATGACAGTGTTGGATCAAAAAATATAAATCCAACTGCATTTGAGTTAGTGACCTCACAATCACTTATGGATAACCTTCCAAAATCGTCTCTTTCTTCAGAAAAGTTGCCTAGAAGATTTTGTTTGTATTTCTTCTCAAGTCACCTTTCTAAGTAAGGTTGTCATGTCCCTTCACCTGATAAATACCCTGAAAGTTCTTCCCTACAAAGAGGATTTGCTAGAAGTCATTTACATCTACAGCTAATGAAAGTCACTGAGTTTCCCAAGCAAATACATCCTTGTAGCAACAATGCAGGACTTTTTTTTTTATAAGGAGGGCACAGAGCATTTAACAGAGGGAATACAATGTAAAAAGTAAACAATGACTAATAATATTGTGTTGTTTACTTAAGTTTGTGAAGAGAATAAATCTAAAATGACCTCACTACACACACAAACACACACACACATAAACAGACATACACACAGTGACTGTGTGGTGATGGAAGTGCTAATCAATTTGATTGTGATAATCATTTTACAATGTATACATATATCAAATAATCACAATGTATATCACATAATTATGCTGTACATCTTGAATGTAGATAATTTTTATTTGTCAACTATACTTCTGTAAAGCTGGGGAAATAAATAAATAAATAAATAAATGAAAAATTTAAAAAGAAGGGATGGGGTTGAGAGCAAAATTAAAAGGGAATTCAGGGAAAGATAAATAAACTATTTTTTGAACACAAAGTAAGAGACAAACGTGTACTAATAACTTTTACATTCCTGATGCCATTTCATTTCCCAACCACAGTTAGTATCTCACACGAATTCTGAGCTACGACCTGAGATTTTTCTTATCCTAAATTTTCTTCTTGCCCTGAGATCCTTCACCATTTGCATCAGTGACAGGTACAGGATTAGAGGCCCTATGGAGAATGTCAAGGTAGCAAACATGTCAATTTGTATCTTCTGAGCTTCCCAGCTCATCTTTGGAATTCTGTTGCACAGGCAGTAACTTTGAGAGAAAAGATCTTTTGTGAATCAAGACTCAAGTTCATGGTATAAACAATACACTTAGAGGAATATTTACCTTATCAGGTGTTATCCCTAGGACAGTAAAAAGGAAAATCATTTATATTTCCAGAGAACATTAGAATTAGTTGCTGGGTTGGATCTCGTTCTGAAAAATGAGGCTATAATCCCACAGCCCTGTGCCAGGCTCAGGCAGGAAGAGGGTAGAATAATGTGCAAATAGATTCATCATTTAACTGGCACAGGCGATAATGTTAATTATAATAACATTAGGTTGTCCCTCATTTCACTCTGCATAAAAACCTCAGTGTTGTTAACAGATGACTAGTTTATTTTTTTCTATTATGCCCTTAGTAATTATGGATACAATTATAAGGGAGACATAGAATATTTATAATATTTGTCATTTGAGCATTCTGAACCCCTTTATAAATTACCATTTTCAGATGTAAAATAATACACCTTAAAAAGATTAAAAGTAATTCATTCAAGACATTTCTCTTTTTAGAAACACGTAACTTAAAAAAAAATTCAAAACACTTTCTTCTTTTTTTTTTTTTTTTTGAGGCGGAGTCTGGCTCTGTCGCCCGGACTGGAGTGAAGTGGCCGGATCTCAGCTCACTGCAAGCTCCGCCTCCCGGGTTCACGCCATTCTCCTGCCTCAGCCTCCGGAGTAGCTGGGACTACAGGCGCCCGCCACCTCGCCCGGCTAGTTTTTTGTATTTTTAGTAGAGACGGGGTTTCACCGTGTTAGCCAGGATGGTCTCGATCTCCTGACCTCGTGATCCACCCGTCTCGGCCTCCCAAAGTGCTGGGATTACAGGCTTGAGCCACCGCGCCCGGCCTAACACTTTCTAAATAATTGTATTTGCCCTAATATCACACCTGGGAAGTCTTTATCTTCTATTTTTCAGCAAACAAAAATGTTCTCATCTCTATTGTTCTTAGGGTTTACAAATTTTACTCACTTCTATTATCTAATTTTATCTTCATAACATGTGTGTGTTAAGCTAAACAGGCGTTAATATTTCCATTTTATAAATGATGCAAACATGGCTAAATTTGTTCACATGCTCTTCTCAAAGGCTCACAGCTAGCAATTGTCAGATTTAAATTCAGACTGAGTCTTCATTTCTAAGACCAACTTATTTTATTCATCAAATCACAGGACACAGAAAGTTTGTGTGACTTGTCTAAGACACTTGGCAGAGCAGGAATAAGAAAAAAATATCTTTAGATTTCATACTTCAGTGTGCCTAACAATCATTGTGTTTTTATGAAAAATGCAAATTGCCAAGACTTATCCTAAGCCTGGCTGGAGCCTAGGAACCTGCTTATTTAGATACCAAAGTCATATTTTACGAAGCAGAGAAGCAAATTTATCATGGACCCTAAGTGACATGAGTGCCCTATACAGTTTATTTCATAGGAATTTTCTTTTTGTAAGAGGGATATATCTTTAAGTATATATAATGTATGAACTATATATAATATTGGTAATTATATATTTATATTACATATATATATTTGTTGAAAGCAGGTGCTCTTTTTCATTTTAGAAATATTAGTTAACCTGGCCAGGTATGGTGACTCATGCCTGTAATCCCAACACTTTGGGAAGCTGCGGCGGGCAGAATACTTGAGCTTAGGAGTTCTAGACTAACCTGGCCAACATGGTGAAATCCTGTCTGTACTAAAAACACAAAAAATTAGCTGGGCGTGGTGGCATGCACCTGTAATCCCAGCTACTCAGCAGGCTGAGGCGGGAGAATAGCTTGAGCACGGGAGGCGGACATTGCAGTGAGCTGAGATGGCACTGCTGCACTCCAGCCTGGGCAACAGAGCGAAACTCTGTCTCAAAAAAAAAAAAAAAAAAATTATCCACCACATTAAAGGCAAGGTGGTAGAAAAGGGCAAACTAAGCAGTCTTTTTTCTTTTTTTGAATTTGAATTTGCAAACAATCTCCCATGGCTTGTACATAGGCTTTCCATTCTTTACTACAAAAACTTGTAGTCTGTCTATCTATCTATCTATCTATCTATCTATCTATCTATCTATCTATCTATCTATCTGTCATCATGTATCTATCTATCTAATCAATCCATCTATCTATGCCTTTGTATTTATTTTGTGGAGACAACACCGTATGAGACCACAAAAAGCTATAGGCTTTATATATAAAGCTCAACTTCTAAGGGGAAGGATCTAGATGTATCTATTCCCCTGAGGAAAGTGAACCAATGTCTGCTAAGACATGAAACAAGATCCTCAGTAGAAAATGTCATTCACATGAGAGACCCTTCTGTGTACAGCCCAAATACGGGCCAATGACATTTTCTTCTCTGTAGCTTGAGGCAGTTTGAGAAGGTACCATTCTCAACTGGAATACTTAACAAAATGATCAAATGCACAAAGAACCCAGAAATTATGCCTCCTCTTCTCTTTCCCTTCAAATGATTGATTACTTTGAATAATCTCATTTTACTCATACACAGAATTCCTTTCTTCTGCACCTAAAGGACATTCATATGGACATGATGCTCTTCATCTAAAATTTAAAATAGTGTTCATATTAATTTTCTGAGGCCACATCTGCACCAGGGAAAGGGGAGTTCAGGGCTGGCATTTATCAGATGGTTCCAGCCAATGTAGATTATTTAGGTAATTCAGGCTAAGGAAACCCATCCTTTTCCTCAATTATTTAAGTAATTTAGACAAAAGAAGCTTTCAGTTCTGATGATCAGATAATTAAAAATGAGGAAACCGAATTCAAAAGAGAAGTTACAGGGCCTAGTTAACCTGAAAATATTCTGGATTCTGCTGATAGCCATTTTTTGCACTTAATGGTAGCTAGGGGAGCCGTTTGGTCGTACTATTTTAAGTTTCACATAAGAAAATGTCTTTTTGTAAATCAATTATTGAAGGAGGGACAGAATTACTCTATCTTGGTTCATTAATTCTACTTTTTTATATATCCCCACCACAGTCATTTGCAGTTGCAGCTGCATGTTATTAGATGAATTCTTTAACTGTGTATTCAAACGTCATGTCCAACTCAGCAAGACCTGACTCACCAAACCCTCACTACCAAAACCAACTCTTACACCAACAAAGAGGAGCCATGATTGCATGCTCTGAAGTGGGAAAGACCTACCAAGATTTGGAAAATTATCTTTACTCTGCATGTTCTTTAGTTTTATCATTCATGAAATGAGAATTTTGAACCTTATAACTTCTAGATCCATTCCAACTCTCACTTCCTGTTATTTCTCTGTAGTGTGATGTTTTCATTTATTTACTGTTCAGACACCCTTGAATCTGTAATATATTACTCTCAGGCCGGGAATAAGTATATAAGTGTCCAGTTACAAAGGTAGACCTTGAAGCTTTATTTTTATGATGCTAGTATTTCTTCTATTAATTGCAGAGGTCCAAGAGAGCTAGCTGTCTTTTCTTAACGTCATAAACATTCCCTCCTCCTCCCAATACTACCTGTGATAATGCTTCGTGGCAATCACCATGCAAGAAATCTTTAGTGATAATGACAAGAGTGTTTTCTGGTCAAACAAATCATGACTTTGTGAATCATTATTAAATATTGGGCTCATCTTTCACAAAATGTCAGGCACATTGTAGTCATTCAATAAATATTTGTTGACTAAATGATTGAATATGTTAATTCAAGCATGGGACAAAATTTGACACAGGACAGGGTACCAGTTCCTATATGAGTAACAAGAAAAAGATCATGTTATGCTATAGACAATCTCTCTTGCCCTCTAAAAGGACTTACCATTTTACATTTCTGAATAGATGAGAATCCTTACTGAAGAAAGCAAGAAAGACACTTTTTAAAAATAAGTACAGACAATGTGTGTGTGTGTGTGTGTGTGCTTGTATGTATATGTGTGTGTCTCGGTGTGTTTGTGTGTGTGTCTTGGAAGAGGAGAGAGATCGAAGGATAAAAAAAAAACAAAAATCAGCTTGACTGACTGCAAAGTCCACTGAGAAAGAGAAAAAGGACTGACAGGAGATAAGATAGAGGAAATAGAAAAAACATTTAAATGCTTTCATGAAGTTTGGTCATGTAGTGTCTAATACAGATTGTCTTTCAGGGATTGTCATGTAATAGTCAGTAAAAATATTCATTTCTCTTTAATACAATATAGAGACAGCTGTTCCTGGATATGTCAGTATGCTGAGGTCTGCTTCTCCGAAGGAAGTGGAGGAGGAGCTTGTCACATTTTGGTTATTGATGCTAACAGTGCTATTTGCTCCAGGCAGTCCCATGGAAGCCAAACTCATTGTGCCTTTTAGATCACCTCTTTTGATTTTTAACTTTCTTCAACTGGGAAATAAAAAGTACAAAATAATCCATTCCTCCCCCTAGCCCCACCACATACACACAAATCTCAGTACGCTATGACAGTACGCTATAACAGTAAACCAACACATCCCTAGAGGGATGAGTCTGGTCAGGGAACGCCATCAGAGGTTTTCCATTAATCTGCTGGATGTCAAAGGAACACTAAGGAAAATGAGGTGGGGGCTAGAGGAGAATCATCTGAAGGGAGTGTTTGCCCTGGGGTTTGTACTTTTGCTGTATTTTAATCTTTTGTATATTGGTCAATACAATACCTGAGCTCTTTGACTTGCAGGTTGGATGTTTTGCTGAAAAAGAAATGAGCAGTTTATGCACTTTGAAAGTAAGACATGCTGAAAAGAGAATCATGATATTTAACTATACCACATTTAAGCACATATAAATCAACAGCTTAAAGATAAATGTTAATAAGATAATTACAATAAAATCAAATCAAGTCCACCTGTGTACTTGCTAGCTCATGATCAGCCTAGCTGAGTGTTCCAAACTGTTTAAACACATCTAAAATGGGACTGATGACAGGTCTTTTAAAACTTTCTAATGATACTAAGAAAAAAAAAAAACAGATTTATTGAATGATCTATGAGAATTTCACTTCATTTCACAAATGAGCCGCTTAATTTCTACATGTAAGGTATACATTTCAAGAAGGAGAATCTTTGACTGACATTTCTAGCTTTCTTTCATTTACATGAACTTAAACAAAATCAGCTTTCTTTGAAAAATGTATTATAGTTCAGCCTGTCTAGTAATTCCAATTTCCCTTGTAGACTTCACAATCAGTTAAAACTAATGATAGCTTACTATTCCTTTTATGTATGCACTCATCCCCAAAATTAACTAAGTGCTATCACCTAGGCATTTTGCTAAACACTGATTCTGCATAAATGAACAAAACAGAACTCTCTTAAACTCACTAGCAAAAGTGGATAAATGAATACGAAAAGAAGAGGTGAAGAAACCTAACAAATATTAATTCAACACCTTCTATGTGCCAGATATTAGTTTTGGTACTGGGAATATAATTGTTAGTGAAATTCAAGTGTCCCAAACCTATGAACTTACAGCAAAGAGGGTTTGTAAGTGTTAAGAATATAGACATATCCAGCACATTGTCAAAAACAAAAGTTGTAAGTATTTTGCTTTGTATGTAGAAAATTATTGAAATTCCAATTGAAGTTCTTCAAAAGCTGCAGTTATTGCTATAGTATCCCAAAGGACACTCTATCATGTAACAGAAAAGATGCTGATTGAGAATCAGTGCTCACCTTTGACGTTAACTCAGTTTGTGCAATTAGTAAGTAATTTAACACAGCCAGGTCACATTTCCCTAATCTATTTTATGTGTAAAGTGAGAGGATGGATCACATATTCTCTAAGATCCCTCTAGCAGTGAAACTCAGCGTTTCTGAAACTACAGCCTTCATCCAATCCAGAGATGTTTGTTGGGATAATTTTAAGCCATGAGAGAGAAAGAGGGGTGGGGGATGTATAAGAGCAAAGTGCACATTTTTAGAAGAACAGTGTTCATCATGGTGATGTGGTTTGGAGGTTTGCCCCCTCCTCCAAATCTCATGTTGAAATGTGATCCTCAGTGTTGAAGGCAGAGCCTGGTGGGAGGTGTTGGGGTCACGGGGGCAGAACCTCCATGAATGGGTTTGTGCCCTCCCCATGGTCATGAATTCACACGAGATGTGGTCATTTAAAAAGAGTATGGGACCTTCCTCCTCTCTCTTGCTTCCTTTCTCACCATGTAACACACCTGCTCCTGTCGTCGACTTCCACCGTGAGTAAAAGATTCCTGAACCCTCACCAGAAGCTGAACAGATGTTGCTGCCATACTTGTATAGCCTGCAGAACTATGAGCCAAATAAACCTCTTTTCTTTATAAGTTACCTAGTCTCGGGTGTTCTTTTACAGCAGTGCAAAATAGAATAACACATAAGAAAAGATGGCTCTTAGGATGTGTAGTCATTGTGGCTACTTATCAAGTATTTCTAGTTTTCCTCATTCTGATCCTCTGGTAGGATTGCACTTGAAGTTGGGCCTGCAGGTGACTTGCTTAGACCTATAATATGTGAGATGTGGTCTTCATGAGCTGAGGCACAATTCATCACATTTTCTTACATCTGCCAAAGTGACAGAGATATTCCACATAGTGGAAAGTCCATCAACTCGTGTCAATGACTGAAGGCAATGGAAAGAAGAGACTCCTGCAGACCCAAGATAGACATATGGCATAAGAAAGTCTATTGTCAGCCAGCCACAATGGCTCACATCTATAATCCATGCACATTGGGAGGCCGAGGTGGATCACTTGAGGTCAGGAGTTCAAGACCAGCCTGGCCAACATGGCTAAACCCTGTCTCTAATAAAAATACAAAAATTAGCCAGGTGTGGTGGTGCAGGTCTGTAGTCACAGCTATTCGGGAGGCTGAGTCGGGAGAATCGCTTGAACCTGGGAGATGGAGGTTGCAGTGAGCCGAGATCGTGCCACTGCACTTCAGCCTGTGTGACAGAGTGAGACTCCATCTCAAAGAAGCAACAACAATAAAAAAAAAAAAAAAATGGAGAGAGAAAGTCCATTGTTGCTTTGAACCACTGAGGGGAGTATCTTTTCTTTTTGAGACAGGATCTTGCTGTGTCACCCAGGCTGGAGTGCAGGGGTGTGATCACAGCTTACTGAGCCTCAGTCTTGGTCTACTGCAGCCTCAATCTCCTGGGGTCAACCAATCCTCTCATCTCAGCTGCAGGTAGCTGGAACTACAGGGACTTTAGTCCCTGGGACTACAGATGTGTGCCACCATGCCCAGGTGATTTTTTTTTTTTTTTTTTTTTTTTTTTCAGTAGAGATGAGATCTCGCTCTACTGTCCAGGCTGGTCTTAAGCTCAAGCAATCTGCCTGCCACAACCTCCCAAAGTGCTGGGATTACAGGTGTGAGCCACCATGATCACCAGCAGGATATTTTTTTAACATAACAGAACCATACTCATCTTGACTGAACTATATTAGCAAATGGACTATGTTACCAGTAGGTCTGTTCTTGTCTTCACTCTTCTCTGCAAAGCTCAAAAGGTTGAATCCCACTAGTTTATGGCTAACACTAAAAAGGGAAAGAGACATTTGATGTTCCTTCTATGCAAAATCTGATAGAGGTTTATTAAACTTTTCAAACTTAAAATTGTATGTTCTTTTATGATTCATCCACAAACTCAATTTAGTCAACCTAGGTAGATTTTATGGGTGGAATTATTTAAAAATATGAACTTAAAAGGTTTATTGTGGATTGAAAAAGCTCAGCAGAGATTTATTGTGGATACTGGACATGACATTCCTACTTTGTTCCCCCTTTCCTGCCACAAAAACTGCATCATTTTTTAAAATATTCTTTCTCTCTATTACAGATCCTTTAAGATTTAATAATTTCAAGGTCCTTGAGACTCAGAGTTAAGTCATTATTATCCTCCAGAAGTTTCCTCAACCATGTAAAAATGCTAACTCTGTATCAGGCTGACTCATATAGAACCTGTCTGTGCATACACCACCCACCCTTAACATGTGAAGCTCCAGCCCCAAGCTGATGCTCCCACACATCAAATCCCAGTTTACAAAATCCAACCCACAATATAACACCTGCCAGCGATAATATTATGACTGTAACTCACATTGTTCAAGTGCAGACCACAGCACTATGAAAAGCTTATATTTTGTGGTATTTTTATGACTGATCCTGAAGCAAAGGAGTGGGGGAAAAAGAACTATGGATGGTCAGGAATTGCTGGTAACTGGCTTTTGCTGATCTGCTGCAAGTGTTCAGACCTAAAACACAATTTGCAAACTTGTATGGAGAGGAATAACACTCCCATTCATCAGCCTTTACTAATAATTCATAAAGTCTGAACTATGTTACTGATCATGTGTCTTTTTATGCCAGCTTCATATCTGCTGGTAAATAACAATCCATTTAATTACAGAAATAAATCTGCTCTGCCATCACCATGAACTTGAAAGTGATACAAAGTTTAATAAAATAAGCCCTAGAAATAGAGAACTCAGACGCCACACTTTGGCCTCAACACCTTTTTATTTTAGTTCTTAAAAGACCTTCTGACCTCCCCTAAACACGGCTGCTCAGTGGAGATAATTGCTAGTCCTTCTTATTAGCAGTTTCCATTTCTGAGTTTGCTTTGTTATAACTACTTATTTTCTTATTATTCTCAAGCTCTTTATCAGACAGCCTGAACTCTTGCCCATATTGTATATTCTTTTCTCTTTCTTTCACCATTTTTTGTCTCCCCTTTTTTTTTTTTTTTTTTTTTTTTTTTTTTTTTTTTTGCTATGATCTTCTCGTCCTAGAAAAGGTAATTTCACACATACTGAATTACTGCAATTTAGGTCAGAGAGACCAGGCACCAAGAAAATAAGTTCCTTATTTAGAAAAAAAAAAAAAATTTCTGATCTATTTCTCCCGTTAAGCTTGTGAGAGTCTCACCTTCCTCGTGTTATGGACATTGCAAAGAAGATATTTTTAAAGCACCCTTTTAAAAAGTCCCAAGAGGTACCAAATATGCTAATATCTTTCCACAATGCTATTTCAGAAAAGAAAGAATAAATTAGAGGAAGCAAAAACCTGTTATTTTGATCCTTCTCTTAATGTCATTGGTAAACCTTCTGTGACTTGATACAAACCAAATCTAATCTTCTGCCTTTTTATGCTAAAATCATGGGGGAGTTTGTATACTATGATTATATTGGTTTTATGAGGGTTTACGAGATTATTGTGGAGGGTTAAGTTTTACTTTGCATTTGTTAATAAACATTCATTTATTATTTGTAGGGGAGTGTGCATATATGCTCACACACTCCATGGGTATTATGCCAAAACCTTTGCAAAAATTATATCATTTTATTAAATACGACATTATTTTATAAAGGGAGAAACTAAAATTTTGAGAGTACAGGCAACTGAACTAAGATCACACAGCTCAGAAGTGCCACTGCCCATACTAAAACCTCAAATTTGAACAGTGCAATGGTCCAACCCCATTATTACTTTTTTTTTTTTTTCTCTTCCACTTCTACCACATTTGCCTCCAAATAGCTAAATAGAGTGACTCAGTTCAAGTCAACAGATATTGCTGAGGGTCTTCTGTGGGCAAAGTGCCATGCCAGATGCTGTAGGGCATGCACGGGAGAACAAATAGAAACTCACAACCAAGAAATGGTGCAGCTAATCTTGTTCAGTCAGAAGCCTCCGAAGATAAAACAATAAAGCCTCTGAACAGATAAAGCCATTTTCCTTCTTTTGGACTCACAACATGGTCTAGTCAACATTTACTCTTCACCCTGGAGGGAGATGCCACTAACTGAAAGATGAGATGGTTTGCTACATCATATTTATTATTATTTTTTGCTAGATTTCATTCATATGTTTCCACCACATGACTTGACTCTCTTGAGGGCTTTATAGCATGGATGCCACTTTGAGATATTAAGGATGCCTAAAGGAGGATGTGAAAAGAAAATGTGAAAAAGAAAAGAAATTCTGAATTCAACTCCTGTGCCTCTGTTGCCAGGGAGAAGACAATGCTGGTGACCTGAGAATCAGCTGGAGACCCGGATTCTATGCTTGGGAACTGCTGTGGTTTGGGTATCTGACACTTTCAAATCTCCTGGCAAAATTTGATCCTAATGTTAGAGTTGGGACCTAATGGAAGCTGTTTGGGGCCGGGGGGTGGGAGGCCCCTCATGAATAGATTTATGCCCTCCTTGTGGGGAAGGGGCAGTGAGTGAGTTCTCGTTCTATTAATTCCTGTGAGAACTGGTTGTTAAAAAAGAGCTTGGCACCTCCCACCTCTCCTTCTCTTGCTCCCTTTCTGGCCATGTGATCTCTGCACATGCTAGCTCCCCTTCTCCTTCCACCATGAGTGGAAGCAGCCTGAGGCCCTCACAAGATGCAGAAGCTGGTGCCATGCTTCTTGTACAGCCTGCAGAACTGTGAACCAAATATACCTCTTTTATTTCTTAATTACCCAGCCTCACGTATTCTTTTATAGCAGTAAGACAGGAATGATCCCAGCATTGCCCTCATCGAGTTTAAATGAGAAATCTTTTTCCCAACATGGCGGTTTTAACCCTTCAGCAAAAACTAGTGAAGCACCTATCTACAAGCAAAACGGTGTAGTAGTTCCTGGTGATTCAGAGAGAACACAAATTACTCATGGGCTTCTTATCAGGGACCTCTCATACTTAAGAATATTAATACACAGGCCGGACTGCGGTGGCTTATGACTGTAACCCAGGACTTTGGGAGGCCGAGGTGGGCGGATCACAAGGTCAGAACTTCAAGACCAGCCTGGCCAACATGGAGAAACCCCATCTCTACTGAAGATACAAAAAATTAGCTGGGTGTGGTCACACACACCTGTAATCCCAACTACTTGGGAAGCTGAGGCAGGAGAATTGCTTGAACCCAGGAGGTGGAGGTTGCAGTGAGCCAAGATTGCACCATTGCACTCCAGCCTGGGCGACAGGGCAAGAATCTGTCTCACAAAAAGGAAAAAATAATATTAATACACATATAAATATCTAATTATGGAGCCTGATTGGGACTATGAAAAGGTGGTAGTAGAGAGTGATGACCTAGTGGGAATAAAGAAAAACTACTTTAGGTTTCTGGGTCAGTGTCTCACTGTGTAACTGCAGCAGCATCTGAATTTTATCTCCCACTTATGTGGCCACCTTCACAAACCAACAACATACTTAGTGGTCATTCCCAAAATCATGGCCATCACTCTGAAGAGGTAGTTGGTATATCTTTATGCAATACTTTTGGTCTGTTATAATAGTTTGCCATATCTGGAATCACCACCAGTGCATCAACGGTATCAATATTGAATGGCTCATGCCCAGCTTGCTTCCGATAAGTTAATCTAAAGGTTGAGTTATACCAATGAAAGTATATATTTACTTTTTAATTCCAGCTTATAAACAAGAAAACATAAATTAACTTTCTACTTAGAAAACATCAGCTCAAGAAGCATGGTTTAAAGTAGACAATGTCTTTGACCATTTAGCCTCTTAATATATGCATATAATATTTTAAAGCCCTCATGGTAAATATGAAGCTAAGTGAAGAATTGTCTATGTAGTCCAGTGTGGTGGGTTACGCCTGTAATCCCAGCACTTTGTGAGGCCAAGCTCATGAGTTTAGGAGAAGCCTGGGCAACATGGCGAAACTTTGTCTCTACAAAAAAACACAAAAATTAGCTGAGTGTGGTTGTGCACACCTGTAGTCCCAGCTACTGGGGAGGTTGAGGTGGGAGGATGGCTTGAGTCTGAAAAGCAGAGATTGCAGTGAGCCAAGATCATGCCACTGCACTCTAGCCTGGGTGATGGAGCCAGAAGTAATTTTTAAATCCAGGGATAAAACTGTGGTGTCTGTACAAACCCTATACCATTAATATATAAGTAAACATAAATTTCATCACATAACAATAGCATGTTTTTCCTCAAACCCATTCAGGTACACGATGTTTTTATTGTAGTATTGTGACAGCAGGCAGAATGGTTTAGTCAGAAGATGTGGAAATGAGACTGCCCTCATGTTAATTTGGGACACTCAGAAGCATGATAGCTAAATCCTGGTATATGTGATTACTCTTTCTCCTACAACAAAAATTTATAGAAGGGTGATAAGAAGTGATTTAAAGAAGCACATTTCTTTTTTGTTGACTTCAACCAAAATTAGCAAAATGTAAGCTATTCTGGAAAAGTCCAAGAAACGCTATTAGTGAAATAGTCAGGAGTGGTGTGAACAACTGCACTCTATTTTGTTGCTCTTCTGAAGTTTGAGGAGTTTCTACTTACTAACAAGATTGGACAAACTGTTTTCTTTGCTTCCATTAAAAATAAATAGAATTATGGATGACATAGGGGGAAAAGTTACAATCTGTAATTTATCCTAAATTACAAGTTAAAGTTGCAATTTTCGGGTCTGAATATGTTTGACAATAAGGACACAGAGCTAAAATCTCAAAGGGCAATAATACATCAGGTTGCAGTGGACAAAGGATAAGACACTTCATGACATTTGAAAGCAGCCATTATATTGATGGTCTTCCACATACTCCAAGATTAATCAGAAATTATCATTTGATGTTTGCTATAGCTTTTGATGGGAACACTAAATCTTTTAAATTCATGATTTGATGTTCAACATTCTCGTTGATTATTTTAATCACATCACACACAGAAGTACTTCAGTCATCCAATACCTCCCAGGAGGCATAGCCTCAATTGCTATCTCTAATCTTTTTAGAGCACCCTCTTTTGCTACTGTTCATTAATTAAACATAGCTCTGCTGATGCTTCTTTTGGCTGCTGCTCCCCCAGAAGCTGCCAGATTGCTTGTCATCATCTTATTCCCTTCATCCCAACCAAGTTCATTATCAATTATTTTCCTCTTTCAGAACTATCTTTCTCTTTTAGAATATTCTTTGATGACTTGATAAGTCTTTACAGTCAAATCCCACCTCCATTTACTAATATTACTACTCTCAAAGGCACTACCAATCTTTCTTTGTAATCTTTTCTTTAGTCGCCAAAGAAGCTTAAGACTCCAGGATCAACTGTGGACATACAAAATTAAATCCTCATATTGAAGAGTAAAATTTCAAACCAGGGGGCGAGGTTGATACCAAAACTCAGTGTCAATGTAAAAAATTAGAAATTACAGCAATAATACTGTAACACTGATTTATTTATTTTCATATGCTATATGTATTTAAAGCGCAAATATTTATTAAGGAGCAATACTATGTTAAACACTGTGCTGGATAGGTGGGCAGGATAAAATTGGCATTTTTGGCAGGATATATTTTCAAAAAACACTCACGTATTTTTCTCATAATGTGACTTTGACACTTTTCCTATAGACAGATGAGGGTCTGTGTTATTTTCCCCTCAATCTTACAACTATGGCTTACCACTATGACAATGCCAATGCTATTTGATTCCTAAAAGTAGGTCAAAAAGACCACAGAGTTTTTTGCTTGGTTCTTTTGGGACACTCATTTAGGAGCCCCATGCTATTGTGTAAGCTGTCTGACTGTCGTAAGGTAGCCATGCTATAAGGAAGCCCAAATGAAAAGCTGGCAAAATGAGACCTTATATCTTTAATTAGTTCACTACCAACAGCCAGCTCCAACTTGCCAGCTCCAGCCATGTAAGTGAACCATCTCGAAAGTGACTCCTCAGCTCCTAGTCAAACTGCCCTAGCCAATATTGCACAGAGTAGAGACAAGCTGTCACTACTGAGCCCTGCCCAAATTGCCGACTCAATGATAATTGTCTTTTCAGGCACCAGGTTTTGGAGTGGCTACTCAGTAACAGAGAACTGATGCCGTCCAAAATGTGCAGCACCTACAGTCTACAGTGGAAGACATCATGTTTTCACGTAGTTCATCATGTGTGAATTAGTTGGAATAAATACCTCAGGAAGCCAGACATTACGCTGAAACAAGACCTTTGTGTGCATTAGCTCCTTCCTTATGACCTTCCTTATGAACTTCACAGCCATTTGCTGGAACACATGAGATAAAAATCTAGGACTACACACGAGATCAAATCTTATGACCATGAGAAGCACCCTCTAGAGTTGTGTGCACAGTGCAATTATGACCCAAGATAAAAACTGGGCATTCAAAAAGTCTCAAAAAGTCAGAATACAGTCCAGAAAACCAGGTCCAGAAAACCAGGTCCAGAACGTCAGAAAATAACCTAATTCCTTTTGCCAGAACGTACTTCTTGAACTTTAACATATTCACGGCCTATTCATTCCAACGCTGGGAAGCTTTTTGTTTTACTTCCAAGTATTGATTTTAGTAATAATAGTAACAATAACACTGCTACTACTACTGCATTTATTAATCAGTTAAAAATGTCTAAATACTTTACTAGGTATGTATTTTCTCATCAAAGAAACCTATGGAATAGATGCTAATGTTCTCAACATTTTATGAAAAGGAAATTGGAGCACAGCGAAGTGAAATCAATTGCCCAAGGTCATACAACATGCAAACAGTGGTGCTGTGTTTGAAGTCAGAGTACCTCAATCCACAGCCTGCATTCTTCACCACTGTGCAACCTGTCCTCTTTTGTGCTCTGGCAATGCCTAGTAGTGCCATTCTCAGTTTACTCATCTGAACTGTCAAATTGATGGCAAGTTCCTAAGGGCAAGAGTTAAGCCTCAGGCACTATTTTATCTGTACTCCCTAATGAAATGCACAGGGGCAGTATATTGTTGATGCTCAATAAATGCTTGTTACATAATTGCATGAAGGAACAAATTGTATAAGTCACCTCTCCTCCCTGGATCATGATATTCTCATCAGGAACCTGAGGATGTTGCAGTAGATATATAGGAATATCTCTTTTGGCTGTGAAATTCTGTGATTCCCTGACTTGAACTACCTCTAAGTGAAGCAGGAACTGCAAATTTTCATTCAATGTTGCCTTGATCCCTAGACTAGAAAATAATAAAAGTTTTATAGGGTTGCACTGAGACTAGCTCTTCTTTTTTCAGCATTGGGGATTTCCTGTGCTACTTTAGTTAAATAGATCATACGCTCTGGATTCTTGAGAGGAACCCAGTTGAAAGAGTCACACTTTTGTTCTTCGAGATGAATGGGCAAACGGAACATCCTCAAGGCTCACAGGACTTGCCAGCTCTTAGGGCAGATGTGGGTCAGGGTTGGGCTGTCAGTATCACTCTTTTGGGTCTCTTTGTTTGTCAGGGATAACCCATCTGGGTCGTTCTCATCATGTGAACCACAAGGCAAGAGAAATGGGAAGCTGAAGCTCCTTTTGCAAGGTAGCAAAATGGACTCCACTTCTCATATATCAGAGTGCTTGCAATTTGGTATATAAATGCTTGGAATGTTAAGTTGGCTTTAGAAGGGTGATAATCTACCTCTGTTACCTCATCTAATTTTGCAGTTTTTTTAAATTGGGGGAAGAAGAAGAAGGTATTAAGTTCATTGCCAAGCAAAATTACTCAGCACAACTCTCACTCTCTGAGCTCTCACAAATGAGAGGCGGCTCTCTGGCCTAGATTCTATGCTCCATTTAGGTGTCATAGTCATCACATCAAAGCCACTTTGTTGTTGTTGTTGTTTTGCTCAGAAATGCTCATATTTTCCCCCTTTGCAATCTATTGACTATTCTCCCATATAATTTTCCTGGACTTCCTGGGTTGTTCTATTTTACTATTTCCTCAGCGATGACTTTAGAAAAGGAATTTGGTATTTGTAGGACACAGTTCATACCATCCTTTCCTAACTTTATATTCTCGTCAAGTTGTCTGTAAAATGAGTCACTTTCTGTTCCAGCTAACACAGTAAACTTAAAGTTACCATCTTTGGAGGGAGAAGGAAACAACCTAAATGAGTAGAACCCATTATCAATTCAAGGGTTAATACATGTCAATTTGACACTGTAGATATTTAAACATTTTCACAAGTATTATATTACATTCCTATTGAATCTACCTACAGGAGTCCATGCCTCTCTTCTCTTTGTGTGTCAAAAATATATGTATTTTATTGCTAATGCTTTGGTCAACTCCTGGAATTTGTACCCAGTTTATGACTCTTACTGCTCTGGGATTTTCTGGGGACCACTCCTAGACATATCTTACTACACATTCTTACAGACCCTTGTAAATATCAACACTTTGTGTCTGTTATTACAATAGTTATACATATAAGCTATTTTTCAGAGCCTGCCAAGATGACAAGTTCTCCCAGGGTTATCCAGTCATATTGCTCACATTAAAACTTTGGACGTCACCCAATTTCCTTCAAATGAATGTGACAGAATACTGAACCATTGCTTACTGAGTTTCTTCTTTATTTGGCCCTTCTTTGTTCTTTGACAACAGTGTTTAATAACCACACTCTTCCTCCTCTGTTTCCATGGCTAGTAACCCCGAGGTTGCTTTTGACTCAGATTCTTTCTTTGAGATTCACATTAGTCATGCAGTTAGTAATTCATGTATATACAGCTTGGCACGGAGATATATAGAAAATTGGAATGATGGTCGCACGTTCTCCCTGCTCCTTGCTTTCCCTTGTTGCCTTCAGTCTACATTGCTGTGTGGAAACACTGGGTCCCTGCCTGTTTCTAACCTTTAATGGTTTGGCACATTTTGAATTGCTTGCAGTCATCTTATGAGAGTTGAGTGCACAGATTTTCTTTCATTTATACCTGTCGTACAGAATTACAAAATTATTGTATCAAGTGGATAGCCTCTTTATTCCTTGGCCTACATGAATATCCCTTCTGTTCTTCCTTCCTCCCTCTTTCCATTCTTACTTTCCTCCCTCCCTCCTTCCTTCCTTTGTTTCTTCCATTTTCATTAGTCATTTGTTGAACACCTATTATGAACCATGTTTTGTTCCAGACACTGGAGAGAGCATGCTCAAAAAAAAAAAAAAAAAAAAAAAAAAAAAAAAAAAAAAAAAAGATGAGATTGCTGGTCCTTATATTTCTGGAAGGCAAGAAAAGGAGGTCCCAGGAAACATTTAAAAGGAATAAAACATAAACAGGTTAGCTACGTGTAGTGATAAATTGTCTAATAGCAAATATAAAGTGCAATGTAATAAAGAGTGACTTGGGGCAGGTAAGACACTCAAGAGAGACTTCTGAGTTAAGTTAAAACTATCATAATAAGAAACTAACTAATCATGAAAGGCTTTAAAATAAGAACATTCCAGGCAAAGGGAACAGCTTATGCTATGATGTGGAAAAAACTTGGCTTGACCAAAAAGTCAGAAAAAAATTCATTAAAAATAGTAAAATCAAGCTTGAGAGCAAGAACATACTCATCTTCCCCATGTTAAAAATGGTTAAACAAATAAAAAAATGAGTAATGGCATTCCAAAATGGATACCGATCATCTGTTTTCTCCAGTCATTTGTTTCAAGGATACCGGATGGAACTCAGCTTCGCCCATTAAATATCGAACTAAACGTCTGTGGTACTGTAACTAGACGGCCAGTGTAGTATATCTGACTCTATTACTTTATATCAGCCCTCCATTCCCAACTTTTTAAAATAAGAAAGTAACTTTGGAGAATGGTAGAGAGGCATGGGTGCCTGCTATAACATAATACCAAAGTCTGAAAATTAGGAACTGGAAGTACATGCATGCACCTGTGTGTCAAGAAGCAGGTGTAAGATTATGTAGAATCCTGCTATTCATAACAAACAACTAAATATCTTTCATACTAAACTAGATACATTGTATAATGTCCATACAATGGAATACATTGTGATATGTTTATAGGATAGAATGTGAAAGACCCAAGGAATGCTACAAACAAGAGCATGAATAAAAACCACAAATGTAGAGTTAAGGAAGATAGACATACAAGAATATATACTATTAAGATTCAATGTATTTAAACTTCAAAAAATAATAAAGCCCAGTATTTTTGGATACATGGTAATGTAGTAAAACTATAAAGGAAGATAGTAGCCATGACCATAAAAGGAAAGGAGTAGGTGGGGAGAAAGGTAGCTGGAATTGGGCTAGGCTGTTTAGTGATTCTCAGGAGCAGGCAATTATCAGTTTTTTGATTTAGGTATATTACATGAGTGTTCTTTTTTTCAGGGGGCAAATCACTGACCTATATTTTATGGTGTACTAATCTATATGTCTATTAAATTTTACAATAAAAAATAGTAACTAGCATAGTTCCTGGCCCACACTAAATGTTCCATATATTAAAATGGACGGCATTATAAGCTCGGAAAATATATTTCTCCTCCTCATCTATGAAAGGAAGAATTAAGTGAAATGTTTCCTAAGTGCTTTCCTTTTTTCTTTTTTTTTTTTTTTTTTGAGATGGAGTCTCACTCTGTTGCCCAGACTGGAGTGCAGTGGCACAATCTTGGCTCACTGCAACCTCCACCTCCTGGGTTCAAGTGTATCCTGCCTCAGCCTCCAGATTAGCTGGGATTACAGGCATGCACCACCATGCCTAGCTAAGTTTTCTATTTGTAGTAGAGATGAGGTTTCACCATGTTGGCCAGGCTAGTCTCAAACTCCTAACCTCAAATGATCCACCTGCCTCGGCCTCCCCAAGTGATGGGATTACAGATGTGAGCCACTGCGCCCAGCCTCCTTTTTCCAAAGGAAAAAAAAAAAAAACTACTTAAGAAATGGTTTATAGTTGCATCCTGATTCCTGGGTGCTGGGGGAGGAAAGGAAGAAACAATTTAACCTACTGATTCTACTAGTCTACTCTGGACTCAGCTCTCTATGTATAACATGAAATCCAGATTTATTTTCACCTGAACTAACATTCGGAAATAATAATATTAAGTATTAATGAATGAAAATATTTTTCAACCCTAGAGTAGTTTAAATCTTACTGTATTATATGCTCTATAGGTACTAAATTTCTATTTTGCATTTATATACAATTATATACATGTATATAATTAATAGATTAATTGCAATAGTTTGAAGTGTGTCTGTTTTTTTACCACTACTTTAAGATGCCATTCTTGTCTGGTTACCATAGAATCCTTGGAATCTGCATTGCAAGGCACATAGTAAGCAGTCAAGAATATTTGTGGTTCTACTGATTGAAGTCATCCTGTCTTGTGACTCATGCATGGCACATGTATTAAGTCAAAGTAAAACAAGCAGTTAAACAGATATACCCAAATTCTCAGTGATAAACAATAGTTTTATTGTCAGGGATCTAGACAGGTGATACTCCATGCAGTCGCTGGTGACGGGGGCTTTGACAAAACATCTTACTTTTCCCCAGGTTGAGAGGTTACTGATATCCAATGGGCAGACGGGGAAGAAAGAGACATATGGGAGTACACTGCTCAGAGGATGGGTGCACTAAAATCTCAGAAATCACCACTAAAGAACTTTTCCATGTCTCCAAAAACTGTACTCCAAAAACTATTGATATAAAAGAATGTAAAATTAAAAAAAAAAGAGAGAGAGAGGCGGTCACATGGGAGATCATACAGAAGATCTTGTAGGCCATGCCTGGAAATGACATACCTCCCTTCTGCTCATATTTTATGAAGCAAATCCAGTAAGTGGCAACTCTAGATGCAAAGTCCTCTGGGAGATGCAGTCCCTGTCTAATCTGGGCCACTCCTCCTTAACAGTAGGGTCTCCTAGAAGGTTTTTCTACCATGCAACTCTGGTGGACAGCTGGCTCTCTATGCCACAAGACCATTCAATTAGTTTATTTCTACAGCTCTATACACCACACACACCTGCCTCAGCTACATTATAAGCAGGTGAAAGGAAAGAGATTAGATTCAAGTTTGAGTTTTAAAAGGATTTTACTTTGTCTTCTCAAAGTCACCATTTTAGTGTGGCCAGTGTAGATTACTGCTTTGTGTTTTAAGAAACTACAGAGCGAACAAACATTTAATTCATATTTTTGATCAATTGTGAGGACCTTAATATATTACACACTTAGAGACTTACCAGATCTATTTATAAATGTCACATAGAAAGAGAGACTGCTTGCTCAGAGTTTTCAAGAGAATATCTCAAACCATTCAACATTCAAAACAGAGAACAGTTCTGCCGGAAGATTAATCTTCATTCTCACACTGTCCTTGGTAAAATTTGAAATTACAACCTCAATTCCTTGACTCATACCAACAAAGGAATATTTCCAAAGGCTTGCTTCTCTTTCACACCAAAATTTCAGTTTGTTAAAGCAAACAATATCCTCCCTTTTGCAAATGCTTACTGCATTTCAGGCTATTCCTGAACCTTACATTTCTGGTCTTTCTTACTAATAGTCAGCTGTTAGACATTTTGGCCATTCAAAAAAGGTGATTTTGAAATTTCTAATTTCATAAAAGACTATCTCAAGGTGCTGAATGATAGCCAAGAACTGGGAATTGTGGAAATTCTTGCTTCTGTGATTTCAAATTAGAGCTCACAGTATCTTTGGCATAAGCTACATAAAGAAGAGCAGCATGGCACTGAGTGATTTCAACATGATAAACAGGTACAGGTGATGTGGTTCTAACCAAATCACTAATGTACTGCAGATTAGACAGAATTAATGAATTTTATGCTGCGGTCTCTATAAATGAGCCAACAAATATGCAGCAAAATTCTGAACTGCAGCCTTGAAATAAAGAGCTTAATGTAATTCAGTGCTTATTGGTTGCCTAGAAACTAACTTGGAAGGGGGTTGGGGAGGGAGGACTAGAAAACATGGAGGGTTCATAGGTTTAATAAGGAAATTATTAACTCTGAACTGCTTGGGGATATGATAGATATACTCCACAATGCACTCCTCTCCCAAGAGCTCCGTAATATGTTCAAGAGCAAGGTTAGGGGGCATGCAGAAGAGGCTGCCATACAATGACAGAGCAGTAGTGAAGGCTTTGGGCAAACACCAGCATATACAAACCTCCACAGTTGCTGCAACCCATGATCATCTCAACTTGTTGACAACCTGCAGCTATGGGGGTAAAGCTTATTTGCTTTTCCTAAATTATTTTTTCTAGAAACATATAGCTTAGGACTTGGTTATTACATGAGACATTTTCCCAATTCATTATATCACTAAGGATATTTTAAAAGGTTATTTGGGGCAGGTAGGGGATGGGGAGACAGAAGACAGCTTAATCAATTTTTTATTAAGAAAAGTGGGCCAGGTGTGGTGGCTCATGCCAGTAATCCCAGCACTTTGGCAGGCCGAAGCAGGCAGATCACCTGAGGTCAGGAGTTCGAGACCAGCCTGATCGATATGGTGAAACCCCGTCTTTACTAAAAATAAAAAAAAAATAATAAAAAAATTAGCCGGGCATGGTGGCAAGCACCTGTAGTTCCAGATACTCAGGAGGCTGAGACAGGAGAATTGCTTGAACTGGGGAGGTGGAGGTTACAGTGAGCTGAGATCATACCACTGCACTCCAGCCTAAGGGACAAGAGCAAGACTGTGCACGGGCTGAGAAACAGGGCACACATATTCAGCAGGAAGCCTTTTGGAAGAGGAGAAATTAACCAGTTTGGATGTTTTATTTGCAAACCATGTGATGTGAAGGGCTCATTGAGACCACTCATGTTACAGTCCCATTGCTAGTTCAACTTCTTTTCTTTATTTGAATATAGAAACCAAGGAGGAGGAGATGATGCCCAGGTGGCAATTCACAAGGTAGCATTTTAGCATTTCCTTTAAAACTTAAATAAACGGCCCTCTCAATTTTAGAGCAGTGCATACACAGGAGGTACTGTGCTTTAGCGTCTCGGCTTCAAAGAGTTGCTTAGGGAGGACATATTTTATCCTAATTATTTTTGACAGGAATTAGGTCAGATTAATTAGTTTAAAATTCAGCTGAACAACAACGTCTTTGCTAATTACTTCAGGGTTCATACATAATTCATTTACAGTAGCAAAAAAAAAAAAAAAAGGAAAATACTGGGAAAGAATGCTACCTAACACTGACCCCTTTGATGGGCCATTCATAAAAGAGGACCCTCTGCGACCCAAAAGGTGTGATGAGGAGCAGAGAGTTCCGTGAGCATTTTATTAAGTATGAAGATGAATATTTATTTATATAAATGTGCATTTTTAGGTAGCTTTATGTTTTTAATTACTTATATTTAAAATAAACATTTATTTATTTATTTATTTGTAAACAGTGTCTCCCTCTGTCGCCCAGGCTGAAGAGCAGTGGTGCGATCTCAGCTCACCGTATCCTCTGCCTCCCGGGTTCAAGTGATTCTCCAGCCTCAGCCTCCTGAGTAGCTGAGATTACAGGCATGCACTAGCACACCCAGCTAATTCTTCCATTTTTTAGTTGAGATGGGGTTTCGCCATGTTGGCCAGGCTGGTCTCGAACTCCTGGGCTCAAGTGATCCACCTGCCTTGGCCCCACCTGCCTTGGCCCCCCAAAGTGCTGGAATAAACGGCGTGTGCTGGACCTAAATATATTTTTAAAAATACTTTAGAATGTAATGTCAAGGTAAGACAGATTAAGAGAGTGAGTGATGAGGAAGTGAGTTTTAGAGAGAAGATAGTCCTAGCTCAGTCCCTTACCATAGGCAATGCACATAACTGCTCTGAGGTTTCAAATTTTTTTTGTTATTGCTGTTAAACTAATAATAGCATTTAGCACCTACTTTATGGCCTGTTGTGAGAATTACACGAGATAATGTATATAAACCTCAGCACCTGACATAGACTAAGTATTTAATGTTTGTTAGTTATTGTCGTTTCTATAGTAGTATAAGAAATTAAATAAATGTTTGCCCTACTACCTACACACTTCTAAGCTTGCCCCCAAATTACTTTAAAGTGAATTATACCTTTTGGCTCAGATTGCAGTAGAAAGGCTGCTTTAAATTTAGAGTCAATTTTCTACAGGGGGAAAAAGAAGATGGACTAAAATATTTCAGTAGATTAAATATCGACTAATATTAAGCAAAAACCAAAGGTGTTTGGGAGGTCTTGAACAAATATCAAATAGTAGAGTGTAAGTATGCATTATCTGTCCAGTGTCCTACTCAGGGAAAAGAAAGCATTTTAAAATCTTTTATTTATGAAGAGAATCCCAAATACAGATTGTGGAATCTCTTGATATTTAAAGGCTTGCTCACAGATTCTTTTTTTTAAAATGCATGAGACAAACAAATATATCTACATGTAGGTTCTGTTAGTCTAAAATTCTGGGCTAAATTATGACTGGATTTGGGGACATATAATCAAGCATCTAGATACATGTAAACTAAAGACGAATTTTGCTGGCAAACAAACTAGTTCCGGTCTCTGGCATTAGGACTACTTAGATTTTTTTTTTTCAAATACTAGACTATATTTACAGCTTAAAATTTGGATGGAATAGGAGCCATTAAAAATGGATGACATTGAAGGAAATAGTAATAATATTTTCCATATGTAAACCCAAGTTGAAAATACAACTGGCAACTCTGTCTGTTCAGTGCAAAGTATTTTGATACTTAACACACATGTTATCATGATTGCTGCTACTTTAATTCCCACATCTCCCTGGCAAAATAATTGAATAGTCAAGAGAATAAATGTCTCTCACAGCATGTGAGGCAAAACCCAGGATGGTTCAGATCACATTTGGCCAAAGAAATGCTTTCTTATTTCTCTTCTAGAACTGTGTGTCTGAACACTATGATGGGCTGTCCAAAGTGTTTTATTAGATGGTTCTTCCCCCTAAATACCTGATTTCTGTATTGGAGGCATGCTCTCTTCCCTGGAAACAATTTTCCTTTTAAAGTTATAAAACAGTCATTAAAATGAGTAACTTAACAACTGCCATCAGAGAATAAATTCTAAACAGTCTGCAGCACTGTTAAGAGAAAAACAAAAGAAGGCCTATGCACTTACTTTACATGGATAAAATTTCCAATTAACCTTTGGCTATTTCGGGGAGCAAACTTTAGCTATCAATGCAAGTGTTAGGGTGGATTGGGAAGGAGAGTGCAACTATCTTGAATTGCTGAATTGCAGACTGCAGTAATCATCAAATTCAGGCCATTTCTGGTCTTACTTTTTCTCTTTGACAAAAGAGTAACAAAAGCTCATTCTAGCCTATATACTTCTCAATTATCAACTAGCTGTAATTGATATTGTCATTTCCATTGGCACTGGCAGCACAACCGGTAGTGAACATGGGTGCAGCGAGAAAGATGTGGCTGAAATATTTTCTCCAACACAGACTATCTGAGATCTTTACCTACCTTATAAAAATGTTTTCTGCATTAAATTTTACGTACAGGAAGACTTTAGCAAATTTCTTGATATATTGTTACTATAAAATAATGAAGGGCAGTATCGTTGTTACTTCTGTGATTCTTATCAATATCAAATAAATTGTCTACAGTACACTGTAGACTGTCAAATAAATACAGTCAACAGTAGTTCTAAATTCAAAGATGTTTTACTTTTAAATGGAGAGCATAAACATAAGATATAAGCCAATGAGAACAGGTAAAAAAACAATTTTATAAATAGAATGTCATTGTAGCATTTGACTACACTTGTGACCACTTTTACTATCAAAAAATATGAACACTTACTTTGTCTTGAATGGCAACTCTAGGTTTAACTGTGTTAGGTGCTTTACCTATGAAATTTCATTGAATCATTGCAGTACAACTAAGCCTGGTGTTATCATAATCCTCACTGTAGAGTTACAGAAACAACAGAGCTTACTACATGAAATTCAGTAACTTTGCTCAAGTCCCCCAGCAGGTGATGCTTAAACACATGAGAGTAGGTGTCCATATCTCTGGTAGGTATGACTAGTAGACTGATACTTGTGAACCACTGCACCGCACTATATACTTTCTGAATTTGTTTGAGCATATCCACTGTTTAGTCTTTGCAAGAAAAGATGGAGGTAGGGTGACAGAGGGTGTGAAGGAAAGAGTAGATCGCTTGGAAGTTTGGCCCCATGGATTTAGGTTGACAGTACAGCAATCTAGAGCACCACTAGGGGGCAGGCTGGTGCTAATTCATATTTCCATCATTTCTGGCCTAACCATAATGTACAGAACCCAAAGCAGCACCTTACTTTGCTCCCCACTATCCAAGAGGGCACAGTTCTTTTTCCTTCAGGATAACTAAATGAATGCAGTTATAAAGGTAAGTGAATATGTGCTTATCAGGGCAGAGATGAAAGAGCGTGAATGTAAAATGTTGCAGCCACGTTGGAAAGAAGTTGGACCATTTCTGAGAAAGTTCAACCCAAACTTAACACACAACCCAGCAATCAGACTCCTAGATAATTATCCTGGAGCAATGAAAACCTATGCTTAAAGATTTTCATGTGAATATTCATAGCAGTATCATTCATGAATGATGGTCAAAAAGGGGAAGTTATCCAGATGTCCATCTATCGAAGTATGGATATACAAAATGTGCTCTATCCATAAAATGGACTATAAGGCAGCAATAAAAAAGTAATAAAGCACTGATATATGTTACAACAGGAGGGAACCTCTCCAACAATACACTAAGCAAACGAACTCTGACACAAAAGAACCCACATGTTGTATGGCTTCTATGAAATGTATAGAATAGGTAAATCTGTAGAGACACACAATGCATGTGTATTTGCCTGGGGCAGAATGTAGGAATGTGGATTAACAGTAAATGGGTGTATGGAACATGGACCAATGAAAATGCTTTAATACTAGATTGTGGCGATGCTTGTATGCTCTGTAATTTTATTAAAAATCATCGAATTGCCGGGCGTGGCACTGTAATCCCAGCACTTTGGGAGGTCAAGGTGGGTGGACCACAAACTCAGGAGTTTGAGACCAGCCTGGTCAATATGGTGAAACCCCATCTCTACTACAAATACCAAAAAATTAGCCAGACATGGTGGCACATGCCTGTAGTCCCAGCTACTTGGGAGGCTGAGGCAGGAGAATTGCTTGAACTCGGGAGGCGGAGGTTGCAGTGAGCCAAGGAGGCACCACTGCCCTCCAGCCTGGGTGACAAAGTGAGACTCCGTCTCAAAAAAAAAAAAAAAAAAAAAACTGAATTGTATACTTTAAACAGATGAATTTTATAATATGTAGATTATACTTCAATGAATCTGTTTACAAAAACTTTAAAATGAAATTAGGGATGGAGCACATCAGGTATGAGATAGCACATTCACTCAAGTCGTTTCTCTACTAAAAATATCTCACCCTTCAGTCCACATTCTGCTGCAGCGACTTCCTGCCCTTCTAGTCCCAACTTCTTTTATAACATTTTGCCTCTGCTTCTTGTCTCTTTATCCTCATCTCATATTCAACCCTCAGCCCACTGCAATCTGGCTTCAGCCCACATAATTCTACCAAAATTGTTCTTGCCAACTTTGTGATGACCTCCTTTTTGTTACATCCAGTGGGTGTTTTTAGCCTTTATCTTTACTTTATCTCTCAGCACTCTGACCCTGTTCACCACTCTTGTACCCACTATTTTCTTACAGAATTTGTAATGTTTTATTCTCCTGGTTTTCCTTCAATACCTCTGGTTGCTTTTTTGCAGTCTTCTTTCTGGGTTCCTCTTTCTTTGTCCATCGCTCATGTTCTGATACTACTCAGGACACTATGCAAAATCCTCTTCTCATTATATTTCAGAGTGGTGTCACAATATCATCTCTACCAGAACCATTGGGTGGGGCTCTGCTTTCCAACAAGGCAGATTTGGGAACTACATTCTACACCTACTCAATGAAATACTCTGGAGTTGGTACCCAGGATTCTGAATTTTACTGGGCTTCCTGGGTAATTAATCTGACCCCAAAGTTTGAGAATCATTCCTTTATATATCATCCCTGAGTAAGATTATCTACTCCCATATGTTTAATTACCATCTGCTTGCTGACAGTCTCAAAGTTTATATCTCTAGCTCAGATCTTGTTCCTGAAAAGGACTTTGTTCATAATCCATATGCACAAATTTCTGCTAGCCATCTCACTTGAAATCTTACAGAAGGAAAACCTTACTATGCCACCAAATGATCTCATTACCTTCGCTTGCCATATTTAGTGTATGTTTCCTAGTTCGGTTGAGGAATCAACCATCACTGTTACAGATCTCACAAATCTAGTTAGCTTCCTTAACCCTTGATCCTCACCCTCCTTTACATCCAATCTGAAGCCCTCTCAATTTAATCTTCTAAAAATATGATGATTCCAGCTACTTGTCTCCATCCCCACTTACAGGTATTCTAGTTGAGGCCAATAGTATCTCTCACCTGGAACCACTATAGTTGACTCCAAATGAGTTTCTCAGCCTCTATCTTTGCTGCTCTCATTTGTCTATAATCCTTTATTCGCACTGAAATGATTTTTTTGAAATGTGAACCTAACCAGGCTGCTTTCTTATTTAAAACATTTCTGTAGAATTCCAGTCCTCTTAGGAGAAAGGTCAAATTCTTTAACTTGATAAAAAGGAACTTCCACGATGAAACCCCGGCTTACCACTCCAGATTTATTATTGCCAATCTCCGTGTCATCTTTTCAGGAATTCTAACTTCTAGTTTCATTGAACTCTTACTTCTTTAAAGAATGCCAACTCTTTTACTGCCTCTATACATTTGTATATAATGCTTACTGAGATGAAGTATTCTGTTCCATCTCTTTGGCTGATTTTTATTGATTTGTCAGATATTACCTTTCATGTTACCTTCCCTGGAAATTCTCTGACCCTCTAAGTTCAAATAAGAGGACTCTGCAATATGCAATTGTAATACACTATGTTGACCCCAGCATAGAACCATTACACTGCATGTTAAGTTTTCAGTTTTAAGAGTTTACTGAACTCTTCTTCCACTGGACTACAGGCTTAATGGGGGCTGGACCCAAGTGAGCAGAACATGGATTTTGCCAATATAAACCTATAGAATTATTCAATAGGGGAATGATTTTCTTTTTGTAAACCACAATCTAAAAAAAGTGTTATAGTCACATATGTTTAACTTCCACATAACTGAAATTATAATAAAGACTAAAACATTATGTGGTGGGTTTTTGGATGACACTATGGATATCATTTTAAAACACTATTTGAATGTTTAATATAGAATAAATACAAATATATCAACATTTGGGGGAAAAGTATTAGAGAGTGTTAGCATCCTCAGAGCTAACTCAGTATAAACCATATTAAATTATATTAAAAAATATTTTCACTTATTTGGATACAGAAAATAATGTTATAAGTTTTAAACTATTTTATTAGCACCACAAACTCAACAGCATTCTTATTTAAATAGACATGAAAAAGAGACTTGTTCAAGGTCTATTTTCCTGTTGATTTACCTTCTGAATGAATGACATTTTTGAAGTTATAATGGAGATTTCCTTATTTAAAACACATTTACCTCCTCAGAAGCCTGTTTTTGACTCTGTATATTTTGAGGTGACCTCTTCACTTATAGTGTCAAGGTGTCTCTACTAAAAATACAAAAATTAGCTGGGCACAGTGATATGCACCTGTAATCTCAGCTACTTGGGAGGTTGAGGCAGAAGAATCCCTTCACCCTGGGAGATGGAGGTTGCAGTGAGCTGAGATCGCATCACTGCACTCCAGCATTGGTGACAGAGTGAGACTCCATCTCAAATAAAAAAAAAAAAAAAAAGAAAAAAAGAAAGTTCATGAAGATCAGTAAAACGGCCAAAGAAAATATAGGAATGAGAAATTCAAGGCAAAATTTGGCCCACTGCCCAGATGATATGGGAATAAACTACTTGTGATGTTTAATGGGAAGCTATAGAGAAGTTAATAGGTTTGTGAACAAATATGCCAAGCTCTCAGCTTGAGGTATGATTTCCCAATTTAAGAAAATTTCTACCCTGAGGATAGTAATTTTTACCCAGATTTTGTCCAAAGAAACTGCCACTATTTCCTTTTTTTCTTCCTTTTCCTGTTTTCCTAATAAAAGTGTTCAGTATTCTTTGGTGGAATTCTGCCCTACTGTTTGATGTCATGACACTTTCTTGTCATTTGGAGCCACTGGTGCTAACCAGAGCAGTGTAGGATAGATACTAGAAGGTGCATTAGTACATTAGGTTATATCTCATATTCTTATATAACTCACACTATCAGCTACTTAACAGAACTCAGCTTCAAAGTTGTGTAATTTTATTTGTAGTATTTTTAAGTAATATTTTATTTTTAAATGTGATACATGCTCATTAAGAATGCATACTAACAATTAGTCACACATCGCTGTAACTGAAAACAAAAATTATTTGGAATAACTTCAGACAGGCCTGATAACCAGAAATATTCATAATGTGTGGAGTCCTTCTCAGCTACTTAACAACTGGGGTGATAATTTTGGGTCTCCTCACTCTGGTCCACTCCTTTCCCAAACACTCAAATATTCACTTGATCAACTTTGTTTGCCCTAAAACTCTCTGATACAAGAATACAATATTGTTTTGCAAGCGGAAATACAATTTGGAAAATGAAAATGAGAAAGGAACATTCTTGGTTGTAATTTTCTTAGAGCAGAATGACATTTCAGTTCCAAGAAGAAGCATCATTTTCTTAGAAACGACACACGTCTAGAGAAATACTGTGACTTGCCTAAGGTTGCACAGACCTAGAATCCATGATCCCGGCTAGATATCTTCAACTTCAGTCTTATTTCCACTGTATTGATTCTTTGATTCTATTTTCTAGTTCATTAGTTTGTACAATGTGATTCACTAATAACTACAGCAAAGTTAATCCTAATAAAGTTAGTGAATTACTCTAGACACTCATGAAGCACCTGCAATGTGAAGCCTCTGTGAAGAACTTTTAAAAAAGTAATCCTGCTTTATTCTCACAACAACAAAGAAGGGAATCATAGTTATTACCCACATTTTAAAGGACACAAGGTATTTTTATTCATATTGACGCATTATTTAAGTTTCTGTAGTTAGAAAATGAAGGACCTCAGATAGGAATCTCACAAGTATGCCTCAAGAACTTGAAAACCTTAGTCTTTTTTTTGATACTCACTCATGACTTAGTCAGCCTTTTTCTCTGCGTTGGATTCACAATTAGAGTTTCTATATTTAGTCTGTTTTCTCAGAATTTAGCTTTTTACTAGAGGAGCAGACTACAAAAAGGACCCCTATTCTTTACCCCTTCCTTTGCCCTCTGCAATGTAACACTGCAGTTTCTTCCATCAAGAAGTGAGATCCCTTTGTTGACTGCTTTTTGTTTTGTTTTTGAGACACGGTCTCACTCTTTTTGCCCAGGCTGGAGTGCAATGGCGTGATCTCGGCTCACTACATCCTCCGCCTCCTGGGTTCAAGCCATTCTCCTGCCTCAGCCTCCAGAGAAGCCAGGATTACAGGCGCCTGCCACCATGCCTGGATACTTTTTTGTATTTTTAGCAGAGGCGGGGGTTTCCCCATGTTGGCCAGGCTGGTCTCCAACTCCTGACCTCAGGTGGTCCACCTGCCTTGGCCTCCCAAAGTGCTGGGATAACAGGTGTGAGCCACCGTGACTGTTGTATTTGGACTAGTTTTGTGACTTGCTTGGCCAATGTAATGCAACAAAAGCTAGTTAGCACATAGCAAAGCAAGGATACAACCAACAGAGTGGGAGAAAATATTTACAAACTATTCAACTGAGAAGGGGTTAATAGCCAGAATATACAAGAAATTCAAACAACTCAATAGAAAAAAAAAAGTCAACAAATAATCTGATTTAAAAATGGGCTAAAGATCTCAACAGACATTTCTCAAAAGAAGACACACAAATTGCCAACATCAATAATCATCTAAAAACTGCAATTCAAAACCACAATGAGGTATCATCTCACCCCAGTTAAAATATCTTTTATCAAAAAGACAAAAAATAATGGATTCCAGTAAGGGTGCAGAGAAAGAGGAATGCTTGCACACTGTTGGTGGGAATGTAACTTAGTACAGTCACTATGGAAAAGAGTATAGAGGTTTCTCTAAAAACTAAAAACTATCATATGATCCCAAATAAAGGAGATAGATATCCAAAAGAAAGAAAAATCAGTACATCAAAGAAATATCAGCACTCCCATGTTCACTGTAGCACTAGTCACAACAGTGAAGACATGGAATCAACCTAAGTGTTCATCAGTGGATGAACTGATAATGAAAATGTGGTCTATATACACATTGTAATATTATTCTGCGGTAAATAATAAAATCCTGTCATTTGCAATAACATGGGTGGAACTGGAGCACATTATGTTAAGTGAAATTAGCAAGGCAAAGAGAGACAAATATTTCATGTTCTTATTTATATGTGCAAGCTAAATAATTTATCTCATGGATGTAGAGGGTAGAATGATGGTTCCCTCATAAAATTGGAATTACTCCATAATCTCCCTGTTAACCTACTTTTTCAATTTACCAACATACTTAGACTTAAAAAATCAATAGGTGCAGGCTCTCTTTGTGGTATTAATAGTTATGAAGTACTCATTTAAAGGATTTTACCACAGCACATTTAAAATATTTAACTAATTAGTTTTCCTTGATGCTTATGTGGTTACCAACTGCTCACTACGTTAAGCATCATGGCAAGAAACATCTTTGTACAGTTATCTCTTTCTCAGATCATTTCCTTGAGAAAGATGTTGAATGTTTAGTCAAAGGGTACACTGAAATCAGTGATACATATTGCATGATTATCATCTGAAAATGAAATATCAATTAACATCTGTATCAACATTGCTCTCCTGAAAACTTTGTGAAGGCAGAAGACTGAAAAAATGTATTAGGACTTCCTTGCAGTGCTCTAAAGAAACTATAAGACACTGGGTAAATTATAAGTAAAGAAGTTTAATTGGCTCACACTTTTGCAGGATGTATCAGAAGCATAGCAGCATCTGCTTCTGGAGAGACCTCAGGAGGTTTCTAATCATGGCAGAACGCAAATGGGGAACAGGCTCATCACATGGTGAGAATGGGAGCCAGAGTGAGAGAGAATGGCAGGGGCAGTGCCACACACTTTTAAACAAACAGGTCTTAGGAGAACTAATCATCATGAGAACAGCACCAAGGGGATGGTGCTAAACTCTTCATGAGAAATCCACCCCTATGATCCAACCACCTCCCACCAGGCTCCATCTCCAAAATTGGGAATTACAATTCAACATGAGTATTGAACACGGACAAAAATATGAACTACTTCAACCATATAGACTAGGTCTGTTTTCCTGTATACACTGAATATAGTATAATGGTAATTTCCCATTCATCCATATCGGAAATTGTCAAATGACCATCTTTTACCTCTGCATGTTTTCTACTGAATTATCTTAAATATTCATTATCATTTGTAAAAGTGCTTTATATAGTAAAGATATCCCCCATTGTCATATATATTGTCAGACAGGTTACAACCCATATAAGCTTTTAACAATACCTCAAAGCAAATTTAATTTTATGTGTATTCTATCTACTCGTATCCTCTGTATTTATCAGAGTTATTACCGTATATTTTAAATCATTTGGGTTTTATCATTTTTGAGCAAATACTTGAATTGTCTAGAGCATAATAGCACTGAGGCCAAAGTAGTGGAAGCTGGCTATGATTTTCAAAGGTTTTAGAGTAAATTCCTTAGACAAACATGCAAAGACAATCTTGTGTCCCTGGGAGAAACAATTATGGCTAAGAACAATTAAGTCCACTGGTAGAAAGATACCTTATTGCATAAGTCTTTATTCTCCAAATGGGTCAGTGTTATCTTGGCATACAAATTATGTCACATTATTAATGAAAACCAGCAGAGAAAATGTTTTTAAGGCTATCAAATTGCTGAACGTCAGAGGTCAAACTAAAATGTATTAGAAGCTATCAAAAACATGTTATTTCCATGATCATAGACATGTTTCAATCACACTGAAAAATTATTAGAACAAATTGCAGAGTTTTTAACCTAAAAGGACTCTGGAACTTTAAAAAAACAAAACAAAACCTTATTTAAAAAGAAAACTGCATATTGAATTCTGTCACTCTTCTTGTTTAAGAAGGATTAAGCCTTTTAAAAAACCATGGTAATGAGAAGTAGTTCTGTCATCTGTGGCAAGTTTATGTATAAATTTTGTATACCAGCAAATCTGAATACATCTGCTATTAAAAGCACAAGTGTGCCCCCTTCTGAATAAATGAAATATTGAGTCCTATATTTGCACTTCAAATAACCAACTCCCTCCTTTCTGGACAAAACTGAATAAACAAATTTGGGCAAATATTAACGGAGAGTTTTAAGAGCACTCTTTTCTACAAACATTTATGATTGGCAAAATTCTAAAGGAATATTCAGATGAAATCTGCTATGTCTTTTCGTATGTGTTTGTTTGTTTTCACAGTTGGAATCCACTAAAATAAGTCACCTGGGAAAAAATTCTGATCTTATTCTAGATAAAGAATGAAAAGCCAGGAAGCTACATAACCCAAGGTTGAGTGGAAAGAGTTGGGTAGAGAGTGGGCAACCGTTTTGGAAACCAAAATCGTGTTAAAGATGTCAGAAAAATGTGAAGTGATATTCCATTAAGACAGTTCAAAGATGTTTTTAAAGACGGTAGCTACGTAAGCTAAGTATCTCGTGTTGACTTAAGTTTGACTTTGTTCTCTTAGTTCTATGGCTGAGACAAGTCCCAGAGTGATTAAGTAGGTTTTGGGAAATTATTTAATGACTAAGCCATATTTTTATACCTTCATACAAGTGCTCTATCTCTAGAAAACATAATGATCCATATGAACCATTCTGGTATATTAATACATGTTTAATAGATTACCTCTATAAAACTATTTATTTCAATCCAAATTCTCTTATTTCTCCTTCTGTAAATTCAGACCCAAAAACAATTTTTGACCAAAATATGGCACCATGTTTGATACACTTCTCTTGGGCAGTGTGACACTTGACTATTTTAAAGCATCATGGAAATCAAATGTGGATGATGAAGATGATTATGACAACAGCAATTGTTATCAAAGTGAAAATGCAGTTTGTCATCACATTATTAAAGGTTGACAGTTAAATGATAGCTTAAATAATAGTTAAATGATATCCTAAGTCATCTGATAAACAGGAATTAACTTCTAACCAAGTTCTCCAATTTATAATCAGAGAACGTTGTGCTTTGTCTCATATTTGCTGCTATGGTGGCAAAAATAATTTGCCTCAGTTTAAACACAAAGGCCGACTGATTAAACCTATAGCTACTATTGCTAGTTTTAGTGGGATTGGTGGCTAAATAAGTTACTTTCTAAAATTCTATAAATGTAATACATTAGAAAACTAAATATTTATACAAATTTCATCAATCTCTGCCTTTGCTTTCTAATGTATAGAAATTAGAAAACAAAGGATTTCATCAATCTCTGCCTTTGCTTTCTAATGTATAGAAATTAGAAAACAAAGGCAGAGATTGATGAAATTTGTATAAATATTCAGGATTTTCCTCTCTTTAGCAAACCCATTCACTTCGTGGCCATTTGATTTAGCTCAGATCTGTTTTTTCACATGGTATTTAAAATTCATATCCTCTAAGAATGAAGTAAATTATTCTTATTTTCTACATATTTCCAGTGTATTTCCAGAAATCAGTAACTTCTGACATTACCAGAACTTTGGATGAAATAAACACAGGCTTTTGAATGAAGTAAATATTGTCTATCACCAGTTAAAATTATTTTCCAATACTATTCTTTAATGATTCTATAGAGATTCTACACAGAATCTTTCCAACACTATTACTCAATACATTCTCCAGAATACTGTGTTAATATACTTACAAAGTGTTGAATCTTTAAATTGCTGTTTTCAATGGATAAAACTGACTGATAAAAGCACATTTATAAATGTCAGTTGCCATATGGTTTACACTTTTCCTAATGATCAATCACAAGAATAAATCAATCATTGGACAAATACTGCTATAAAACTGTGAAATGTTTATGCCAACTCTCTTCTTCTCTCCCCGAATAACATCACTAATTTGTGCCTATATTTACGAACATTTAACCCATACCTCCTTTCCTGGTGTCAGATTCAAATTCACCAATTGCATTTAGAGTGACCACCTATTACCTGGCCAACGTATTCATTTGAAAAGAACATTTATTGAATCAGCATATATAAAATATATCTTTGATTTAATTAATAGGCATTGTGTATTCTTTGCCAAAAATATGTTCTCAACTAAAATATACCCTACGATCATCAACTCACAGAGTTGTTGCTGATTATTCATAATTGTGCAATGAACTATCTTGTAGAATAAACAACCTCGACAGTTCTTATTTTGAAAAACTTCAAAACGTTCAGACTAGTAATTACATTGAATAATAGCTTAATTTAAATTGTAAAAGACCTCTAGTGGATTATTTCATTTACACTGAGTGATATGTTTTATACAGAAAGAAGTTATACATACTTATGAATCAATATGTACAATGAAGAATTAATATTGAAAACAAATGGGTTTTATTCTACTTTTTAAAAAACTGTTGAAATTGAGCCCAGCCTTCCCACTGTCACTTGTTGCAACTTCCATACTTCATATGTACACCACCTCCTTCCTTGACCCTTGAAAGACATCATGTGTTTTTCACCTGAGAATGATGTAAATATGAACACTCTGATATTTACATTTTGTCAGAAGGTTTTGTTTATGTATTTATCTTGTGAATTGCTAATGTATTATCAGTATGGCATCCAATTGTCTTTCTTAACTGTGAATCACTTTTCAGTTGTGAATTTGTTATCTGTAAATCACAAACTATCCTTGTTGCCTGGGCTTAAATAAAAAGCCCAAGATGCATACCTGACTGATCACTATATTCCATCCCCTAGACTACAGAGCTTGATTCAAGAATGGACACCAACTAAAACTAGTCCAGTCTCAATAGGGTATTGCAAATTAAAACAACAATGAGATACCACTACACACTTATTAGAACGGTACAATCCCAAACACTGACAAGGACAAGTGCTGGCCAGGATGTGAAATAACAGCAACTCATTCATTTAAATAGAAATGAAAAAAGGTATGGCCATTTTTGGCGACAGTCTTGCAGATCCTTAAGAAGCTAAACATAGTATTACCATATGATCCAGCAATTACTCTTGTTGGTACTTCTCCAAACGATTTGAAAACGTATGTCCACACAAACCTGCACACAAGCATTTCCAGTGACTTTATTCATAATTGCCCAAACTTGGAAGCATTCAGGATATCCTTCAATAGGTAAATGAAAAAACAAACTGTGGTATATCCACGCAACAAAATAATACCAGTGTAATAACAGTGATAAAAACAAGCAAGCCCTCAAGCCACACGGAAAAGAACTTTAAGTACCTATTGCTAGGTGAAAGAAGCCAATCTGTAAAGATGACACACTGTATGATTCCAACTATATGACATTCAGGGAAAAGGAAAACTCGAGAGACAGTAAAAACATCACTAGTGGCCAGGACTTTGGCAGGAGGGAGGAAATGCTGAATAGGTGGAGCACAGAAATTTTGGAACAATATTCTGTATGATACTGTAATGGTGAATAAATGATATTACATATTTGTCAAAACACATACAAACTCTACAACACAGAAGTTGAGCTCTAATATAAACTATGGACTTTAGTTTATCATGCTATATCAATACTGGTTCATCAGTTGTAACGAATGTACCACATCAGTGCAAGATGTTAATAGGGAAAACTGTGTATGGAGGGGTTGAGAATCTTTGGGAGCTGTCAGTATTCACTGCTCAATTTTTCAAAAAACCTAAAAGGGCTCTAAAAATAAAGTCTATTAATTAAAAAACAACTGGTTGAATGAATCATAGTTCCAAAAATTCTGTTGGTGTTACTTGGAAAGAAAATCACAGGAAAGACTTCTCAGGGACTATCACATGAAGAAAGCCTGCCCATAAATAAACCCAATATCAGATAAATTGAGGTGAATAACAGGAAAATAGTGAGAAAGAGAAATCGAATCTCGCATATTCTCCTCCCTCTGAAAGGAAACTGTGCTTGAATCCAGCGCTACCTTTAAGCCTTTCAATGTACAGCTACCTCTAAGTCAACAGAACGCCTTTAGGTCAGAATGAGTTGGCTTTTCTGCAACCAAAGGACTCCTGAATAAAACAGCTCTATAGGTACAGATAAATGTTGCAGGGCTAATTTTATTTTTTTAAATAATTTATTTAATTTTCTAAGTTGATGGAGATGGAGTGCTAGTTTTAAATTACCAGTTAGAAACACAGCTAATTTCTAGAGTGGAGAAGGGAACATTTCCAAATAATGTTGGTAATAGACCCCCAGAAATTCAGTTAAAGACAATGAAACAGATTTTATTTAAGTATTTAAGTAGTGTTATTAGCACTGCGTATGGAAGAGCTCTAGAGAGTCAATGGAATTCCCGCAGTGGCTGCTATGGAACAAGTGAAGTCAACAGGTGGGTGTTGACAATGAGCAGGAAAGGCTCTCAAAGTCAGCATTCACAGCTTCTCTATTTCATTTACTGGACATCTCTGTAAGTATTTTTTTGAACAAAGGAATGTTCAGTCAAGACAAAATTTGAAAGACACTATATTTGGAACATGGGTAACTACCAAGTTCAGGTCTTGCTCAGTTCTGGACCTCCAAGAGAACCATGGAGCAGGAACTGAAATACATAAATGATAACCTGGCAACTGAATTTAGTGGGCATTTATTATTACAAGAGATCATTTGGCTGCATCACGATAACCAGCCAAGTTTCTCAGGAGAAACAATAAGCCTCTGCAGGGGTAAAGAGAGCTTAGCACCTTGGAAGATGCATTCTGATGCCTTAACACAATACAAAAAGGGAGAAGATATCTACACAGAAGTGTGATGAGAGCATGGACAGGGTGACACTGACCTCAATGTGTACCTTTATAGACCAGGGTTCTGTTTGTATAAAGAATCGCTCAAGATGGTCTTTCCAAATTGCTGCTTCTGTGTAATACTCTGTATTCCATAACACTTCCTGGAATAAAGGAATGGATGAATGGTGCCCCCTGGAGTTGTTCAATCCAGTGACCCTGCTGCTGTCATACTAACACAAGTACTTCAGTCCCCATATTATCAGCTATTTCAGGTGGGCATTTACGTCTCAATGCCATAATGTTAAAATGACTTTCTGCCAAAGTCATGCTCCCAATCACCTTGGGTCCCCTCAGAATCCAAGATTATCTTCCAGTCTAGTTTCAACTCCTTATTTCCTACCCCAGGTTTTCTCAAGGCAATTTCTAAGAAGTTCAATTAATTTAATTTTTATATTAAGTTTCATTCCTGATCACCAAAACCCTTGCTTTTGGACAAACATTTATGTGTCTATTGAAAGACTTGCATACAGCTATAGTAATGTAATAATGATGATGACAAACATTATAAAAATCAACATTTATTGTTGTACCACACTGTACTTAAAGATTTTGAAATACATCATCCCATTCTAGGAGCTTCTAATTTCTAAATGAAACGTTGACTTCTCTAAGGTGTCCAGAGGATTCCTCCTCCAAATAACTGTCTATTTATCAGGTACAATTGGCAATTCCGCCAACTGGGATTCCTGCTGCTAATGTGGTTTCCCATACTGCTGTGTAGGAAGTAATCGTGACATCAGCTTCTGAACCAGCCATGGAAATAGCAGATCTCACACACACCTACTCTCTGCAAATCATCATGGACAGTTTTCCTCTTTCATGTTTGTAAAAGGGGGAGCAGATGATTTATGTTACTTGAGGGGGTGGAGATAAAAATTCTCCACCTATTTCTTGCACATCACAGCCACAGAAAAGATTTCAAGAAAGATTTAAGCAGAAATGAATAATTTTGGACTCAGCTCTTGCCTCTACTGCTCTCTCAGGAAGGGTGCATAATAATGTTTTTTTCTTTTCATCTCAGAATGCTAGCAAATGTGTCAGGGAATGAGGATTAATTCATTTCTGAAAAAATCTTTTTAGTCATAAGAAACATGGAAAGCAATTTTTATGAGCATTCTGAATGATTTTTTTTTGATGTCAATAGTATTGAAGATAAAAAAATGGCAAATTAAAGCTCTACTTCCTTTTTAATTAGTGATGTTTAAAGGCCAATGTAGTTTTTAGAGCAGCATCTGTACTTTGATAAATGACATCCTTCAAAGAATAGTTTCTGATAGATTGAACTATATATTAATTTTGTTACAGAATTTCTTTCTTACCAACACTTTTATGTGATCATGAACACGCTTCTTCACCATTATGACTAAAAAATAATCCACATCGTAGCTCATTTTTCATCTGTAAGATTTTTGGCTTTTGAGGTACTTATTTGAAAGCTAAATAAGGTTTCATTGAAGCCTCAAAAGAAACAGTTCTGCCTGTTAATATCTACACACTTAAACTTCATGACATCCTATACAAGTTCAAACACATTTTTCTTTACAGACTCTAATATTTTTACTGTTACGTGGAAACAATGTCATGTTATATTTATAGCAAAATGCCTAGACATGGTCAGAGGCTCCTGTTGTGATTAAATGAGACATAAGACTGTTACTTTATGAAAGGGGGATGTGGTCGGGCAATGTCAAATCAGAACCAATCATGGGGTAACAAGATGGGTATTTTTTAAGACTTTATTTTTTAGAACAATTTTAGGTTCAGAGTAAAATTGAGATAAAGGTACAGAGATTTCCCATATATACTCTGCTGGTACACATGCATACTCTCCCCCACTATCAACACCCCCTCCCCCACCCGCCGCCCAGAGTGGTGCCTTTGTTACAATTAATAAACCTATGTTGATAACATCATTATCACCAGAGTCCATAGTTTACATTAGGGTTCACCCTTGGCGTTATTCATTCTATAAGTTTGGACAAATGTATAATGACATAAATTCACTGTTGTAGTATTATACAGAGTAATTTCATTGCCCCAAAAATCCTCAGTGCTCCACCTATTCATCCCTTCCTCCCCCAAACCCTTGGCAACCAATGATCTTTTTGCCAGCTCCATAATTTTGCTGGTTATTTCTTTTGACCAGCTATAGTGGGTTCACCACGTGAAGGGTAAAGCCAGCTAGCTTCCAGTGGACATGACTCACCAGTTTTCAAACGATAAAATTCTAAAATTCTAACTATATTTTTGCTTGAGAGAATTTTTAAAATTCAAATGGTATATATAAAGTGAGAGTATTTTGATATATTTAAGTTGCTCACTATTTTAAATTTGCATGGTTCCATTTATAAAAATGTGGCTCCACTGGTGCCCAACACATGGAAGATTCTCTCACAGATAAATCTGACCTTTTGCTGTAGCTGTACCCATTCATGTTCTGTGACACTCATCTCTTTGCCCACTTCATGAAAGAGAAGTAAAGACTGTTTATACTAGAATAAATTATCTATATTGTCCTTGCCCCCTACTAAGTAATATTTAATTTATCCTTTTGGCATTGGGTCTACCATGTGAGATCCAAACAGAAGAGATTCCAAATTTTTATTCCTGTGCTTCTAAACAGAGAACACAGAAGGACATTCCATCTATAAGAGCAACTCTTTATAGTTCCTGTTTCACACTGCTGTATCAAAGAATGACTTTAGTCCTATGCATTCAGAATGCATCTTAAACAGGCATAAAGAATAATGTAATTGTACATTTAAAAATAACTACAAGAGTATAACTGGATTGTTTGAAACACAAAGGATAAATGCTTGAGGTGAAGGATACCCCATTTACCCTGATGTGATTATTACACATCGTATGCCTTTATTGAAATATCCCATATACCCCATAAACATAAACACTTACTATGTACCCACAAAAAATAAAAATTAAAAATAAATAAAACAGGCGTAAAGAATGATTGAACACTAAGACATTTTGCTCTGGCATGTTTTGTTTGTTTGTTTGTTTGTTTTTTCCAGAGATAGGGCCTTGTTCTGACGCCTAGGCTGGAGTGCAGTGGCACAATCATAGTTCATTGAAGCCTTGAACCCCGGGCTCAGGCAATCCTTCTGCCTCAGCCTCCTGAGTCCTTTGAAATATTTTGTGAGCTAGCAAGAAAGAACTTTGGAGTTTACATAATCTGGGGCTACATGCACAAGCCACCATGCCCAGCTAATGTTTTTAGAGACATGGTTTCCAACTCCTGGCCTCAAGTAATCCTCCCACCTTGGCCTCCAGAGTCATTTGGAGTATTTTTGAGCAAGTGACAAAGTACTTTAGAGATTACATAATCTAGTCCATTCTGTTTTATAATGGAAGATCCTTAGTCCCAAGGGAGTAAACCTAATTGTTCCCTCAAATTTCTAATCATGTAAGCGACAGTCGCGTACCAGCGCGATTTCCGGGTGGGCGTCGGCTGGGCGGGCTCTGCACTCTGAGCAGCCCTGGCCAGCGCCGTCGCCCCGGGGCAGTGAGGGGTTTAGCACCGGGGCCAGCACCGGGGCCAGGGTGCGCCAGGTCCCCCAGTAGTACTGGCCTGCCAGAGCTGCGCTTGAATTCCTCAGTTGCCTCCCGGCGGGGCAGGGCTTGGGACCTGCAGCCCGCCATGTTCGAGCCCCCTCTGTCGGAGTCCCGCTCCGCAGTGGGCTCCTGGGGGGCCTGAGCCTTCTGGACAGGTGCCGCCCCCTGCTCCGCAGCGCCTGGTCCCATCGACTGCCCAAGGGCTGAGGAGTGCAAGTGCACTCCTATATCCCCTGTGTGGGATCTACTAGGTGAAGCCAGCTGGGATCCTGGGGACTTGGAGAACTTTTCTGTCTAGCACACTGTGTCTAGCTAAAGGATTGTAAAGGTACCAATCAGCATTCTGTGTCTAGCTCAGGGTTTGTAAATACACCAATCAGTACTCTGTATTTAGCTCAAGGTTTGTAAATACACCAATCAGTACTCTGTATCTAGCTAACCTAGTGGGGACTTGGAGAACTTTTCTGTCTAGCACTCTGTGTCTAGCTAAAGGATTGTAAAGGCACCAGTCAGTGCTCTGTGTCTAGCTAATCTAGTGGGGACTTGGAGAACTTTTATGTCTAGCTAGAGGATTGTAAATGCACCAATCAGCACTCTGTGTCTAGCTCAGGGATTGTATCAGCACTCTGTCAAAACGGACCAATCAGCTCGCTGTAAAACGGACCAATCAGCTCTCTGTAAAATGGACCAATCAACAGGATGTGGGTGAGGCCAGATAAGAGAATAAAAGCAGGCTGCCCAAGCTAGCCAGCGGCAACCCACTCAGGTCCCTGTCTGTGCTGTGGAAGCTTTGTTCTTTTGCTGTTTTACAGTTAATATTGCTACTGCTAACTCTTTGCATCCCCGCTGCCTTTATGAACTGTAACACACACTGTGAGGGTCAGCGGCTTCATTCTTGAAGTCAGGGAGACCAAGAACCCACCAATTCTGGACACGCCATGAAAACCCTAACTCGAATATCACTTCTCTGTCACCGTGTCTCCTCTTACACTTCATCATGTCCATCCATTACACTTATCATTGCTGGGTAACTTGCTTATTTGTTGGCAGGCAGTTTTTCTCTTCCACTAGGATGTTGGCTGAAAAATAGTTGATGGGGTTCACAGGGTGTCTCCATGCCAAGAAGAGTTCCTGATACTGAGTATAAAAAACTCTTGATTTTTTAAAGTAAATAAACAAGTAGGGCTTAATGTCGTTTTGAATTATTTATTGCATTGTCTAGATTAATCCCAAGCACCTTAAGTTTTGAATCCTATATTTCATTTTCTTCTGTTACTCTTATGTCTTACACATGATCTGTGCTCAATGTTTACAACCATTAAATACATATGACATATATGTATTTTTTTCTTATAATAAAACTAGTGCACACTGACAAGTAGAGAAAAAGTATAGCAATAAGGTATATAAAAATTGAAAATTCTCTAAAATCTCACTTCTAAGAGATAATCAGTGAATGAATTGATTTTTTTTTTTTTTCCTTTTTTGAGGCAGAGTCTTGCTCTGTCGTCCAGGTGAGAGTGTAGTGGCATTATCTCGGCTCACTGCAACCTCTGCCTCCTAGGGTTCAAGTTCTTCTGTCTCAGTCTCCGGAGTAGCTGGGACAACAGGTGTGTGCCATACGCCTGGCTAATTTTTATATTTTTAGTAGAACAGGGTTTCCCCATGATGGCCACCTTGGTCTCGACCTCCTGACCTCAGGTTATCCACCTTCCTCTGCCTCCCAAAGTGCTGGGATTACAGGTGTGAGCCACCAAGCCTGGCCGATATATTTCTTTAGTGTTGTGTTTCTGTGCAGGTATTCCTTTCTTTTCTTTTAATAAAAATAAGGTAACATGCTCCATAATCCTTTAACGGCTTATGGACTTTTTAAATTCAGTTAACGCTAGGTTTTTAGTATCTTTTCATGCCAGGAACTTATAATTTGAGACTTGGCTTTTGAAAAATATGTGAGAAAATATAGAAAATCCATTAATTAGGATACTTTGGGATTAAATTATTGTAGAAGTGACAAGCATAGGATTTTTAGTGAGCAAGAGATGGCATTTGGGGGCCTAAATGCATAGGCATTGAAGTATAGATGGAGTTGGGAGAAAAATGTCATCTGTCGGTTAACAGGCTACCTAAAAGATACAGATTAACTGTCTGAATTCTACAAGAATAAGAATGAGATCAAGCAGTATAATAAAGGAAGAAATAGCAAAATTACAACAGAGCAGTGAAATGGATATGTTTTCTGGCAATAATTGTGAAAGGTCTGGTAATGAGAAAGTAGGAACAGCTAGTGGCTGCCACATAAAAAGAAAATAAATGAGATTAAATAGCTCAAGTTATAGCATGATGACTTCTTTAACAATCTGGAAAAGGTTTTGAGGAACATTTAACCATAGACAGATATTTTATGTGCAAAATTAAGGTTAGAAAACTTATTTTCTTTTTAATGTAAAGATACACATTTCAAATGCAATGTTACTGCCTTTTATAACCTAAATTATTATTACTAGTATTATCTTTTTCCAGAGCTCTTGAGTTTAGTTAGAGCTGCCAAACATTCTCACATGATAGACGCGATGCATTAAAAAGTAAAGTAATAGAAAAAGAGTTTTGCTGTTTTTTTATAAAGGGGCTGTTCAAATGGAATAGTTTCTTGCTTATATGGGGCTATAAGAGTTTGCAGTAACCAGTCTTCATGGTGTGCTTTTTCTTTAAACCTCCAATTGCTTTATGCTCAGGTATTGAGTTTCTACGTGGATTTCCTCCCTGTACATCTGAGATGCTGAGAGATTCTAGTGTAATCCTTTGAGCCAAATGCTATTGTTGCTAAGGCAGGATTTACGACATACATATAACTCCTATTTGGGATGTAGCTGTTTATTTTATTTATTTTCCACTGCCTGGTGGAGCCCTCTGGGGAACATTCTGAGTCTGTTTAAATGAAGGCATGCTTAGCATGTGTGGAATCATGCATTATCCTTTTCAGCACAGACTTATCAAAGATTACTTTATACTTTATTACAAGAATCAAGATACATATTTTCTCCCTTTTTACACTTCCCAAATGATCTCTCATCACTTTTCTTCCCAATATTTGCATACATATGGTCAAAAAGGCAGGATCTGTACAAGTTCATCCACCTCTTAAAAAAGCTTAGTGGTCCTCATAATCAGCAATGATAGGAATAAATGCCTTCCCAATGTCTTCAAAAAGAACTCGCTTAGAGACTGTAGATTTCATTTCGTATTGTCACTTAGACTCTCATTAGTATGTCCCTTTATCCATCAACTTCCTTGATATGCCATGACAACAGAAAAATTTACAGCAACCCTTTAGTTGAATCACAATGTATTCAAATTCACTGCAGGCATTTCATTTAGAGCTCCTGTCAAAATGCCTCGGAAACAGAACTGTCTACCCGATACCCAAATTTTGCAAATCCCATTACCTTACTAATGGCATTTTATATCTGTAAATCTTTTTAGCCTTTTCAAAGCACTTTCAGATTTATTTATTTATTCGTTCAACTCAATGAGATCATATGACATGCTAAACACAGAATTGGGGACAGAAGAAATAATAAAGTACGGTCCAGCCTAACAGGCATCTAACCAGCTAAAGCTAGGGCAGAACTGCTGAACTGTAGTACTGACCACGATTCTCCAAGTGTGCTCCCAGATCAGCAGCATCACATTTTAAGAAATATGTTTCATGAACATAAAGATGGTAACAATAGACACTGGGGACTACTAAAGAGGGTAGAGGGGGAGCAGGGCAAGGGCTGAAAAACTACCTATTGGGTGCTATGTTCACTACTTGGGTGATGGGATCATTTGTATCCCAAACCACAGCATCATGCCATATATCCACGTAACAAACCTGTACGTATACCCCCTGAATCTAAAGTAGAAGTTGAAATTATAAAAGTTAAAAATGAAAACATAAATTCTAGAAAAAACACAGAAGCATATAAAATAATTTTGGAAAGTTGCACGGGTATCTCACATGCCTGGATGAGAATATTCAGCATTGGTAATATTAAACCAAGCTAAATTTCTGTATATATGCAAGTTGTTCCCCATCAGAAAAAAAATGTTGTTGATGAAGATAGATGAGGGGAAACTTGCACTTGCAGATATTCCATCGTGATTACCTACTAATCAACAGAATGGACAAGAACTGGTGGGGGAAATAGAAAAGTCACTGATGGGCCGGGCGCGGTGGCTCACGCCTGTAATCCCAGCACTTTGGGAGGCCGAGGCAGGTGGGTCACGAGGTCAGGAGATGGAGACCATCCTCTAACATGGTGAAACCCCATCTCTAATAAAAATACAAAAAATTAGCCGGTTGTGGTCTTAGCGGTGGCTCACGCCTGTAGTCCCAGCTATTCGGGAGGCTGAGGCAGGAGAATGGCATGAACCCAGGAGGCGGAGCTTGCAGTGAGCCAAGATGGCTCCACTGCACTCCAGCCTGGGCTACAGAGTGAGATTCCGTCTCAAAAAACAAACAAACAAAAACAAAACAAAACAAAACAAACAAAAAATCACTAATGAATCTACATAGATAGTAATGCTACATTATAGCATTATATATATTGATATATCTAAATAAATAAGTGAATACATGTGGTAGTTATACCAGATAAACATTTGTTACTTATATGATGCAAACATTAGTTATATTCAATAGCATTTTACTTTGTGAGATTATGATGTTTATTAAACAAAGTTTGTGAAGCTGGGGAAAAAAAAAAAGAAAGAAAAAAATGTGTTAGAAAGGCACTCTTACACCCCCACCCAGAGTAGCGGAATCAGAGACTTGGGGAAAAGTGGCTTGGGGGCCAGCTATCTGTGTTTAATAAGCTCCCAGGTTTCTCTAAAGCTCATAAAAGTTTGAGAAACACTGCGTTATATATTAATAGTAAGAATATTTTTCAAAGTGAACACTGGAACAATTTGCTCAGGTATGGGGCTCCCCTTAAAAACTGGATCATGTAGTTACAATGGCTAAAAAACCAAAAGCTTTCAACTGAGGTGATTTTGCCCTGGAGGGGACTTTTGGCAATGTCCGGAGACATTTTTGATCGTCATGACTGGGGGAGTAAGTCATGCATTTAAAAAGCAGAGGCCAGAGATGCTGCCAGACATCGTACAATGTACAAGACAGCTCCCAAACACAAAAGAATTATCTGGACCAAAATGTCAAGATTACCAAATTTAGGAAACCCTGAAATAGAAGTAAAAGAGGTTGTGAGAGCAGAAAAGAAGAAGTGATTCATTTCTAAGGGAGTAAGGCAAAAACCTAAAAAGAAATCGCAAGGAGGTGGTGATCTGGCTGTACACTAAAGGGCTAGAAGATTTCTGACCAGATTAGAGAAGGTATTGGAAGGTGGGTGTAGGGAGAGTGGAAGAATGGGGAGTTCAGATTGGAAATCTAGGTTGAGAAGACTACCTGCTGTAAATAAAGCAAGGGAAGTAATAACAGATGTGATTCCAACTCTTAGCCAATCACACCTTCCCACTCCACCTCCTTCAAATATATCACTGGACCACTTTTTCCCCTCCTTCTATGGGGACAATGTCTTTTGTGAATTTATCTATGTCAATTTTTTCTTGTTTAATTAAAGATTCAGTCTATGCATCCATTTCTACACCATCATTGCCTTGTAGTTCTAAGTCACTTTGCTATGTCTCAAAATACTTGCATATTTTATCTCATTTGAGGACAAATAGTATGAGACAATAGTTTAGGAGTGTGAGACCTGGATTCAAAATCAGATTTAGCCTGGATATGAATCCTGGGCCTATTGAACTTGGGAATATGATCATGATGAGGATCAAATAAACTGATACTTGTAAAGGAACTAACACAGTGCCTGGAACATAGGAAAAGCTTAATACATGTGAACTGCTATTAATAAAATACTCATATTATATTTTGCACCAGTGCTATTAGGCAAATAACAAATGTTCCTATTATTGACCTGTGAAGGCGCTGAAGCTCTGAGAGTATCAGCAGCTGATCCTGGATGACCAAACACATTTTTGTGAGACTAGAACCTGGGTCTCTTGCTGGTTTGAGGTTTTGACTTTTACCCCATGGAGCCAGGCACAAGTAATATTCATCATACAAATTTAAACAAAGATTTGAAACTAAGTCAGTTTAAAAGTCTACCCTTCAATTAAGGAATGGACTTTATGCAGTCAGGTTAGGATGTATATATGTCACTACTTGGTAATGCCAAAATGATAGTAGGGAATGGGGACGTTTTATACTGGGGGAAGTTGCTTAGATACGGTCATTTCATTAACACTGCTTGAGCTTCGGCTTGTGTCCAGAGGTGTGGAGGTATAGTAGATACAGAGGTATCCTCAAGGAATTTATAGTCTGGTTCAACACAATATGTCAGATTTAGACACAGGATAGATACTATGGGAACCCAGGAAATGATCATCAAACCCGCCTGAACATGTTGGTCTGGTCAGAATAGGTGTTCCAAGGGAGTTATCCCTGAACTTAAGAAAGAGCTAACTGCATGAAGAAGCGGTGTGTGGGCTGGGATCCCATTCAGATCTACTCATCTTCAGTCCTTCTCTGTGTACTTCTCAAAGATGCACAGATGCAAGATGTGGGCCTAAAACCCCCAATTTCCCCTTCAAGCCCATACTTGTCACAAATTTCATCAATTAAAAGGCAAGACTGGTGACCCTAGTGTATAAATTCATTTGAATGTCTCTGTCTAAGTCAGCACAAGCAACTTTCAACATATGTTCTGATTTTACATTCATTTGTGTAAAGATTTGTAAAGTGAAAAAGAATACATTTTCACCTTAGTAAATAAATATTCGTAGTGATTATGTTCTATTCACAACTAAGTAACATATATGATCTGAGGTTTACAATCACTTTAAATATTTGTTTTACATAAAAGAGTAGCAAAATGTCCACAGGACAAGGAAAGAAGGAAACTCGATTCTAGTCTGATGCCTCTAAAGAACTGAGTGACCTTGAGCCAGTCACTTCCTCTTCTGGGTTGCATTGTTCCCTTTTATAAAAGAAGGAATTAATAACTTATTAATATTCTCTCATATGCTTTATTATACAAGACAATTCCAATCATATAGAATTAGACATAACATTTAAAGATCCCAGAAACATACAAAGAGTTAATTCTTGTTCTCTCTCTCTCTTTCTCTCTCTTCCTCTCTCTGTACCCATTCCTTTTATTTTCAAATCAAATCCTCATCCAAGCATATATATTTCTTATAATGTATCAGAAAAAATATTGGGTATCTGAATGTTATGACTACTTAGAATTTCTCTATACTGTATTAATTTTATAAAATGTCTATCGTAAAATACTTATTTCTCAATCTAACTTTTTCTTGTTCAAAACAGAGGCTCAGCAGAGGGCATTATAATAGAATAGCAAATGGAGTTTATCTTATTGTAATGCATATGCACATGCACACATCGACACTTATTCACATGCACACACACCACAACTGGCTGCTAAACATGGACAAAAGGCAATAGGCACATTTTTCATGTGCGTAATTGTCACCATAATAGCGATTGTATTTGCAAGACAATGTAAAATGTCATGTCTGAGTGGTGACTCAGCTCCTGTCGATCTAGATTTATTTTTATAGAAAGAGCAAATGGAAATCAAGATGAAATGTTTGAGCAAAACTTATTGCTCTCTAGAAATCACTCAAACAATGGTTTAATCTTATCCTCTATTTCAACTACTCTAAAATTATTTTATGTCTCCATTTTCAGCTTGTCTAGTAGACTGAATGCCGAAGCAAAGAGTCTCCAGAAAGGAGGGATAACTAATTTCTGACTTCTAAATATTGAACACTGACAAATTTTCAAATTATATCCCACATCTTCTTATATTTTCACCTTTATATCTTCCCAGAAGTACGGCTTTTGAAGAGAATGACAGTCAGAAAAGGGATTAAGTGGCACATTTCTTTCAGACGACTGATGCTCCTGTGAGTAAGAGACTATACAGTGCAATATAAATCAGCTGTTGATTTGAGTTATGGGAAGGAGTTGGTCTTGTTTATATATCTTAGATATCAATAAAGTGGTCAAAAGGAGGCAATCAAAGTCAGCATTAGAGTGATAATATACTTGCACAGTCTCGTCTCCAGCCTCATGCTATGTGCTTGCCTTTTCACAAAAACAAATAGGGAAACAAACCACAAATAAAAGCTCTGAAGTTACAGAGTCTCCCACATTTCTTCCCTTCTCAGTCATCAATCCTTTCCCCAGCCCTCACAGTAGGAGCCCTGGGAAGACATCCAGGCACCTAACAAAGGAACCAGGAGGAGTTTTACATTTAAGGCAGACAACTATAGAATTCACTGAAAAGGTTGAAACAGAACCATTCAAGAGAGGTCCAGACTCAACCACAGAGAAATCCTCATTTTAGTTTTCACAGAAAGTTGCATTGAGGTAAGAAAGAATGAGAGATACAGGGAGAGGAAAAGCACGCATATTTCTTTGATACCCTAGACTTACTCCCCGAGGCTAGATAATGAGGGTAGAAATTGTGGCTGAGAACTATGACCCATTAAACTGTATAGCAATAAATACTGGAAAACGGCCCAGAACAATGTGTCCTAATCTTTGAGTTTACCAGTAACACTTCCTTTATTTTGCCTTTTTAATGTATTGTCTACATAATCACTTTTTTAAAAATTGAGCTCATCTTTCTTACTTAATTGATTTAAATCCATATATTTAAAGAAAGACACTATATCATTACTATAAAAGCAAAACCAATATACCTGGCATATTAAAGACAACTTCCAAAGTGATGTCAATGAAAGGAAAATGGTACTAGGAGAGTCTACCTCACACAAAAGTCTGGAAACTGCAGGCTCGTTATTTAAAAAGATGTGAGTGTGAATTACAGAAGTGCTGAAGACCTGAATGGTAGGACTAGACCGACACTATCCTCTCCCAACAATGATGTGCTGGTCCACGTTTAACAGCTATCTGAGATGAAGAGGCTGACTTGTAGAAATTTCTGATTTCTGTGTGTAGATCTTTCCACCACGGATAATTTCAGGCTATTGAGGTAGCATCACTGGATATAGATGGGAGGAGATGCAAACAGCCCGCTCTTGTAAGCATCTAAGAGGCAACCCAGCACACAACTGCCTTTTTTTAAAAAAAACTTTTATTTTAAATTCAGGGGTACACGTGCAAGCTTGTTACACAGGCAAACTTGTGTCACAGGGGTTTCTTGTACAGATTATTTCATGACCCAGGTATTAAGTAAGCTTAGTACCCATTAGTTATTTTTCCTGATCCTCTCCCTCCTCTTTTAAGTAATTAGAAGTACTGAAAGAATTGAAACAAGAAAACTTTTCTTATTATTATGCATTTCTAGGTAATTAATTCCACCTTAGTGTTATACTCAAAACCATATTCATTTATCAGCAGTGCTACATGTCCCCCTTTTGGAAAACATAAGTCTTAGGTAACCTCCCAGGCTACCCTTTTTTTTTTTTTTTTTTTTTTTTGTAACACGGAGGCACTTTAGTAGATAAAATCATGTTATAAGAATGGTAATATTTTTCTATTTCAAAGCATGATTTCACTGGTACAGTTGTATGTACATGATGCTTGCCTCACCTTCTGTGAGATACTAAATTGGATCTATCTGTAGAGAGTACATAAAGAATAACACAGGAATAGTGTAAGAATAAGCATCCATTTCAACTTTGTAAAATATAAAGTGAACACAAACTAAAAGAGAAAATGATGCTAATATCCTTAATCTAAACTCTTTTTCTATGGGAAGGAAAAAGGGGGTCGTTCTCTGAATTGGTTAGAAAATGTTTAAATGGCGGCATGAGACGAAGTTTTCAGAAGAATAAAGTGTATCAAAATCCCTGCATATATTTTGCATCCTATTTAGATTTCCTCGTACCCTTCCTGCTACTCTTCCTATTGTTTACAGAGGTAAATTTTAAGAGACTTTTGTTTATTTTTTGATGAATCCTGATGGCATTTTTAGGCAGCAGAGATACCAAACGACACAGCTGAGAATAATGAAGCTCTTACGTTAAATCAAAAGGCTCATGATTTCATCTCAACAATGCAGATTCAGCAACTGAGACCTTGAAAGCATCTATATGGAATACAAATGTGTAAAAGCAGAGATGGAAAATGTCCCGAATCTCTTCAGAATGCCACAGCAAATCAAATAAGAAAAAAAAATACGGGATTTTTAAGAATGTGCTGTTCTTTTAATGGATAAAGATTCAGTGGCATCCAGAAATGAGATGTGAACGTTCAGAATATAGTGGTGTGAAACTTTGTCCTGTCACTTCTATTCTATGGATTTATGTGGAGATTAAATTATTATAGCCTGCTTCAACTCCCAACCAGTTCCTCAGGAATAGAGGAGAAATTCAAGGGTGATTTAAGGGAGCATTTACATTGACGGAGAGAAGGCATAATTCGTCAGTAGAGACTCATGCTTCCTTATTCTTCAGGCTGCTCAACTGAGCTGATACTTTAGCAAGTTGAAAGGCTTAGCTGTTTAAGGAGAAGTTCTGGATATAAAAAATTGGGGAAAGGGGTTGTGAATAATGGCACTAAGTTGTTGCGTGCTCATCTTCTTTTCTCCCTGCTATCCCTGTTCTCTCCTTTGGGGATAATGGTAAAAATCTCCTTTTAAGCTGGATTCTATGTGACCCATGGCTTCCCCCATCTTTCCACAAAATACAACAAATTATCCACTTTGACTTGATAATATTTCCCCACTAGATATTCCTTTGCTTGCTTCCACCCTATTCTTCTAGTTCAAACCTCATCGTTTCTAGCTAAACTGATCTATGGCTTTGTGACCCTAGTCTTATCCACTGCAAACTTCCAGAGTTACAGCTCAGCCAGCCAAGTCTGAGCATATCCTTCCCTTGAAGAGAATATCCTTAAGTCAGGATGACTGCCAAGTGCCTAAGGAGGGCATTGGCAGCCACTGTGCTCTAGTCCCTGCACACTTCTCCACATTCATCTCTTGCCATTCTCCGGCTTGAACTGCACCCTGTGCAAGGCTGTTTCTTCTGCTTCTGTGTCCTTCATGTCACTCTCTTGTTTGTAGGACTCTACATCCCTTCTCCCACTCTATTGTACTTGATAATAAAAGCAATAGCATGTCTTCCATCAATGATAGACTAGATAAAGAAAATGTGGCACATATACACCATGGAATAGTATGCAGTGATATAAAGGAATGCCATCATGTTCTTTGCATGGACATGGATGGAGCTGGAAGCCATTATCCTCAGCAAACTAACACAGGAACAGAAAACAAAAAACGACATGTTCTCACTTATAAGTGAGAGCTGAACAATGAGAGCACATAGACAATTGAGGGGAACAACACACACTGGGGCCTGTTAGGGGGTGGAGTATCGGGAGGGAGAGCACTAGGAAAACTAGCTCATGCACGCTGGACTTTATACCTAGGCGATGGGTTGATAGGTGCAGCAAACCACCATGGCACACATTTTCCCGTGTAACAAACCTGCAATCCTGCACACATACCCTGGAACTTAAAATAAAAACAACAACAAAACAGCAACAACAAAAACAAACAAAAACCCAATAGCAACTTGTTTTTATAAACTGCTTACTAAACTCTAGGTACTGCTCTAATCATTTCATGTAATCCCCAATCAATTTTGACAGGTGTGGACCATTATTATCACCATTTTAAACAGAGAAGTAAAGTAACTTGCCCATAGTCACGGAGTTAGTAAGTTTTAGATTCCTGGACTCTAAAGTAGCACTCCATCACCATACCATATTCACTGTGTTTGCCTTAGTTAAATTCAACCATCTCTTCAGACACAGAGTCACTGTCTCCAGTACGCTCTTCCCACTCTCCTGACTGAGTTGGGTTATGTGTTCTTCCTTTGCTCATGTGAGTCTTTCTATAAATTTATTTGGCTCATCAAACTGTAATGAACTGTTCATATATCTCTTCACTCTGCTGGATTGTCAGCAGGCACGGCTGATTTGTTTTTATATCCCAATGTCTGCTATCCAATAAATGTAAGTTGAATGTGAATGTAAATACATATCTTACATTATAGCAAAATATCAGAGGCTTACAAGGCACTACAGAACATGATATTTATATGTAATTCTCACTATCTTTTATACAAATATCCCCATCATCACATAAACCCAGAGAGCTTAGGTCAATATTTGTTGAGTGAATGAAAATGTCCATGATGAAATGTTAAGGGAAACTACAATCTTTGTAGTAAATATTCAGACTGTTCTCAAAATAAAGAGAGTATCAAATTAAATCAAAATAGACCAATGCTTCTGGGTTAGATACATCATGGGTACAAATTAAATATTTGGAAGATTTATTAACTGACCTATGCAAATGGACAGAGTTCAACAGTTGTGCTTCAAATATAAATAGGTAAGTCTATGGGGGGAAATGGGATTTGATAACTGCAGTTTAGGAAAAAAAATCATCTTGATCCAATATCTTAGCTTAAACAGAGCAGCAAGTTAATGGTAGAAGAACTGATTACTTTCGGATTTAATCTAAGTATTGTGAAAGCTTCTTTGCAATCAAACAATTCAATATATATATCAGCCTCTAAAAAATTAAACTATTCTAACATACAAAATAATGAAAAGAACAGTTTTGAGCCAACATTTCACACTAACTTTAAGTCAGTACAAACTGCATTTAGGAAGTACTTACTACAATCCTTTCATTTCCATTATTATTTTATCTTCTTTTTTAAATGGATAATATGTGTACATGATATGCCATCAAAAATTATGAATGAACATATAGGGAAAGTAAGGCTTTCCACTTGTTTGTTTTCCTGTTTCCTTCTCTATAGGCTAGCACTATTACCCATTTTGTGTGAATTCTTCCAGATATAGTCCCAACAAATACTAATGCACAAATAGTTACATAATCAAACTGTGTTATAATATTGAATTCAGTTTTCTATTATTGAACATTTGAAGTATTTTAAGTATTACAAACAATTTTTCAATGACTGTTCTTGTATATATGTCTTTGTTTATACCTATTAAATTCTAGAATACCTGAAGAAAAAAACACCTAACAGTAAATCTGCTAAATTAAAACGTAGCTACATTTTAAATTTTGATGTGTGGTATCAAATTTGTAATCAAGCTGACTTTTGCAAAAGTTTTGCAATTTAAAATGTCACAATAAAAGGGAGTATTTTTCCCTCCATGTCTTCATTGATAAACGAAAAGTGATGTCTCAATGTAGTTTATACGTGTGTGTGTGTTTGTGTGAATGTGTCTGTGTATCTATATATAAGCAGAGTTTAGTACCTTTTCAAATATTTAAAAGAGAAATTTTAGTTTATTATTTGTCTATAAGCTTTGTTTATTCTATGCCTATTTTTTTCCTGTTGGTTTGTTTTCTGATACATAAAAAGTTCTTTATATAGTAAAAATGAATAGTGGTCGCACTTAAAGTACTGGTTGGAAGTATCTTTTTCTAGTTTGTTGTGTTGCCTTTTGACATTGTTTTTTTTACCTATTCCAAATGCTTATGCAGTTGAACTTATACATTCTTGGCATGGTTTCTATGATTTGACCAACACTAAGAAACGTCTGTATCTTCAAAAAAATGCCTCCATGCTTTCCCCAAGAACATTCGTGTTTTCATTATTTCCATTTGTATCTTTTTATGTTTTATCCAGTTTTCTCCATGAGATTTATCAAATAACCTATCCTTTTTTGCTTGATATAAGTTTCATTTTTGATATATAATGAATTCCTTGTGTAATTTGGGTCTATTTCTGGACTCTATTCTGTTCCATCACTGTATTTGCCATTTAATTAGTTTGATAATATCTGTAGTATGATTTGAAGAGCATATTGTCACCTCTTTGTTCTCCTCTTTTGGAGATACTGGCTATAACTAGTTTTCCATATGATCTTTAGAATTTAAATTCCTAATTCGAGAGAAAATTATCCTTTCAAAATTGTTCCTTATTTTATCGGAATTGAATTAAGTTCGTAGAGTAATTTAGGATGAGTTGAAATCTTCATTGTATAGAATTTACCTATCCCAGATCAATATGATTTTCCTTCTATGCAAGCACTTTTTAGGTGTCTTAATAACCTTCTACAGTTTCTTCAATAAATATGTCTTCAAATATTTTTAGTTCATTCATAGGTATTCTATGTTTCTATTTCTATTTAAAATTGAGTCTCTTCTGTCACTCGAAAATTTAGTTTTTTGTCTATAGCAAGGCCATTAATTTTTGTTGTTGATTAATTTTGTTCCCAATCATGTCACTGTATTCTCTTGTTATAAGATGTCAAGATGATTTTCTTGCATTTTTCAAGTATGTCATATCTTTGGCAAATAATGATAGCATTATTCCCCTCTTTCCCATTTTTATGCCACACTTATATTTGTAATAGTGAACATTCTTGTTTTCTTCCTAACCTCAGCGAAACGTTATAATATTGTATTTCTATTCATTCTGATGTCATATTTTATGCTGTTTTCTCTTTTATTGCTTTATTTCTTCTGTGTTGTGTATATTTGTTTGCTTTTGTGTGTGTGGGTTGGGTAACTTACTTCCATTCTGGAAACTTTTGTTTCTGTTTTGGGTCATTTTAGTATTTGATTCTATATCTATAACATGATTTAGTGTACTTATCTCCTATTTTGTGGACACTAGAACAATTTTGTATTGATACATCTCTAATTCATTTTCTCCAACATGGCTTAGTAGATACTACTGTTAGCTCTACTTGTACTTATTTCACACCTTAAATTATACCCAAACCTCAGTTGTTTGAACTATCAGCTATAAGTGAGGCTTTTAGACTTCTGATTATAAAAGATGAAATAATCAGTAGTTTTACACAACTGCCTAATTTCCTGCCAACTTCTATTAGTTATATTGGTTTCTCTGTTGTCGTTGCATTCACATTGTACTCATGAAGCTGTGATTCCAAGAGTTCCTTTTTCGTTACTTTTAAAGTCAAATGGAGTTTAGGTTCACCTTTGTCATTTTGGTATACTGTTTCTATTCAACAGGTGTTCGACTTAGATTTATTTTTTTAACAATTTCATCAAGTTGGCTTTAGAGGAAATATATCCTCCTAGTGCTTGCATGATCAAAAATGCCTGCTGTTGCCTTTCTATTTCAGCAATTTGTCTAGGTGTGTGAAACATTTTTGCTCACACTTTATTTCCTGGAGGACTGTGCATTTATCTCTCCACTGATTTCTGATGATGTATATTGTTGTGAATGCTAAGGCCAGCCTGATATATTTCTCGTACAGGTTTTTGATCTTTCTGCCTGGATGTTCAATTACATTTTTAAAAATCATAACTTTACTGGGTTGTATTTTGGTAATTTTTAAATTGTGTTTTTATTGACAGATAATAATTGTACATATATATGAGGTACAGTGGGATGTATATATTATGGAAAATTCAAATCAAGGTATTTAGCATACCCATCACCTCATACCTTGTCATTTTTTTGTGGTGAGAGAATTCAAAATCCTCTCTTCTACCTATTTTGAAATATAGAGATATAGAGTAATCTATCTATCTATCTATCTATCTATCTATCTATCTATCTATCTATCTATCTATTTTTCGAGACAAAGTCTCACTCTGTTGCCTAGCTGGAGTGCAGTAGTATAATCTCAGCTCACTGAAACCTCTGCCCTCTAGGTTCAAGCAAGTCTCCTGCCTCAGCCTCCCAAGTAGCTGGAACTACAGGCCCCCACCACCATGGCCAGCTAATTTTTTTGTATTTTTAGTAGAGACGGGGTTTCTCCATGTTTGCCAGGCTGGTCTCAAACTCCTGACCTCAGGTGATCCACTTACCTCAGCCTCCCAAAGTGCTGGGATTACAGGCGTGAGCCACCACACCCAGCCACAATATTGTTAATCATAGTCATCCTACTGTGCAATAGAACACCAGAACATATTCCAACTATCTACTCATAAATTTGTACACATTGACCAATCTCTCCCTATTCCCCCTTCTCTCTCCCTTCCCCAGCCTTTGGTAACTATTATTCTACTCTTTACTACTATGAGACTTACTTCTTTAGATTCTGCACATAAGTGAGATCACGTGGTATTTGTCTTTCTGTGTCTGGCTTATTTCACTTAGCATAACGTCGTCCGGTTTCATTCATGTTACTGCAAATGAGAGAATTTCATTATTTTTATTGGCCAAATATTATAGTATCCCATCGTGTATATATACCACATTCATTTTATTCATTCACCCTTTAATGAACACTTAGATTGATACCATTTGTTGGCCATTGTGAATACTGCTGCAATGAACATGGGAAAACAAATAATCTCTTTAAGATGCTGATTCTATTCTCTTTGGCTGTATACCTAGTAACAGGATTACTGGATTACATGATAGTTCTATTTTTAATTTTTTTGAGGACTCTCCATATTATTTTCCTTAGTGGCTGTACTAATTTGCATTCCCATTAACAGCATATAAGAGTTTCACTTTCTTCACATCTGCACCAGCATTTGTTACTGTTTGTCTTTTTAGTAATAGCCATTCTAACAAGTGTGAGGTGGTATCTCATTGTGGTTTTGCTTTTGCTAATGATTTGTGATATTGAACATTTTTTCACATACTTATTGGCCATTTGTATGTCTTCTTTTGAGAAATGTCTATTCAGGTTGTTTGTTTTTGGTTTTTGGTTTTTTTGACAGAGTCTGTCTGTCACCCAAGCTGGAGTTCAGTGGCACAATCTGGGCTCACTGCAACCTCCACCTCCTGGGTTTAAGCGATTCTCCTGCCTCAGCCTTCCAAGTAGCTGGGATTACAAGCATGCACCACTGTGCTCAGCTGATTTGTATTTTTAGAAGATACTGGTTTTCATCATGTGGGCCAGGCTGGTCCCAAACTGCTGACCTCAAGCGATCTCAGCCTCTTAAAGTGTTGGGATTACAGGCATGAGCCACTAAGCCAAGCTATTCAAGTCTTTTGCCCATTTTTAAATATAATTATTTTTCTTTTGTTATTGGGTTGTTTTAGTTCCCTATCTATTCTGGTTATTAACTTCTTGACACATAGTTTGAAGATATTTTCTTCCATCCTGTGGTCATCTTTTCACTCTGTTGCCTGTTTGCTTTGCTGTGCAGAAGTTGTTTGATGTAATCTCATCTGTCTATTTTTGCTTTTGTTGCTTATACTTTCAAGGTACTTTCCAAATTGCCCAGGCCAATATGATGAAGCATCTACCCTAGGTTTACTTCAGATAGTTTCATTGTTTTGAAGCTTACATTTCCATCTTGAATCCATTTAGAGCTGAGTTTTGTACACCATGAGAGATAGGAATCTAGCTTTGTTCTTCTACATGTAGATATCCTCTTTTCTAGGCACTGTTTATTGAAGAGACTGTCCTTTCCACAGTGTGTTCTTGGCAACTTTGTCAAAAACCATTTGGCTTCTAGATTTGTTTCTGTGCTCTCTATTCTGTTCCTTTGGTCTATTTGTCTATCTTTTATGCCAGTACCATGCTGTTTTGTTTACCATAGCTTTAATGTATATTTTGAATTCAGATAATGTGATGCTTCTTGCTTTGTTCTTTATGTTCAAGATTGCTTTGGCTATTTGGGGTCTTTTATAACTCCATGTCAATTTTAGGATTTGTTTTACTATATCTGTGAAGAATGTCATTGGTATTTTGATAAGGATTGCATTCAATCTGTAGGTAGCTTTTGATAGTATGGACACTTAAACAATGTTATTTTAACCCATGAGCATAGAATATCTTTCCATTTGCTTGTGTCTTCTTTAGTTTCTTTTATCAATGTTTTATAGATGTCAGTGTAGACTTCTTTCACCTCCATGGTTAAATTTACTCCTAAGTATTTACATTCTGTAGCTATTGTAAATGAGATTGTTTCATTGATTTCTTTTTTATGTAGTTTGCTATTAGTGTATAAAAATACTGATAGAAATTTGTATCCTACAAATTTACACAACTTTATACAAAATAGCATTTTGTATCCTGCAACTTTATTGAATTTGTTTATTCCAACAGTTTTTTGGCATTTCAGTTTTAACCATATCTTACTGTCTTTTCATGAGAAACACTGTGGTTTTGAATCTTATTTTTAAAATGTATTTTTGAATTTTTTTATTAATATGTTTTTAGTCTTTGGCTTGGTAGGAATTTTTTTGTAATTCAAGGATGCTAAATGCATGTTGAAACTCCTTTGCCTATTTTCAGTATCTATTCATTTTTCTCCTCTAATCCTACTTAATTCATTATTAGTTTCTAGTGTATGTGTTAATTTTATTCAATCTGTCCTGTGCTCCGTATTTTTATTGTGTTTTAAACAGTCCCTGAAGTTACTTGTTTTTGCTTTTTCTAATATTGTCTTCACTTATACTATGGTTGTATTTTTGTCTTTCACTGCTTTAGTGGGCTCTGTGTGCCAATTTAATTTTCATTTGTTTCCATTGAAACATATTTCTAATGTCTTACCTGGCCCATATCTCTGAGAACTCTGATTTCTTTAAATTTAGGAACTATGTTTTAAAAATTTAAGATTGTTTTTTAAAATTACTTAAATCCATGAAAATGCATTTGGACGCAAGATTCTTTGGCCCTCGGTAATATTTTTTGATGTGTAGTCTGTAGTCTCTGACTTTTGTTTTTCTGGTTCTAGTCCTCCTCTTTTCTTATATTTACATAGATGCAGTCATGTATCACTTAATGATGGGGATACATTCTGAGAAATGCATTGATAGGTGATTTTGTCATTGTGCAAACATCATAGAGTGTGCTTATACAGACCTAGATGGTGTAGCTTATTATACACCTGGGCTGTATGGGATAGGCTATTGCTCCCAGGTTGCAAACTTGTATAGCATGCTACTGTAAAAAATACTGTAGTCAACTGTAACACAATGGTAAGGATTTCTGTATCTAAGCATATATAAATATTGAAAATGTATGATAAAAATACAGTATAATACAGTATTATAATGTTATGGGACCACTGTTGTATATGTGGCCCATAGCTGACAGAAACATGATTATGCTGTGCATGCCTATATTGTGCATCCGTTTCAAATATTGTTCACTTTGAATTAGGTGAGCCCTTCCTGGACCAGCTATTTTTCTGGGCTTTACGATGGAGAGAGAACAGAGCTGCAAAATGTCTCTCTGCCTCAGAGCAGAGTTCTTCACGACACAGGGGGTTGTATGTGTGTGGAAGGGATTGATTTAGCCTTCTGTTTATCCCTAACTTTTAGAGATTTATGGTTGCAGGTCATCTAACAACTCTGAATCTTTCTTCTAGACCTTCACTCACAGATGACTTACCCCTGGCAAAAATGTCATGTATCACCTAATTCAATTCTCTGCACCCCTCCAGTCTCTAGACTTCTGTGGTACCAAACCAGGAAGCTCTGTCCTAGCTGTGTGTACTGATCTTTTGTAACAGACAAGGCGTGGCCCCTTGGCATGCTCCTGAGTTTTGGAGCTTGGTCCTCGCCAGGTTGTGCTGACCTTGGCTGCTGCAGTGTTTCTCTTTAGTACCTTCCTGCACACCAGGCAGATCCTTTCTTCACATAGCACCCCATCTTCACCATTTGTGATTTTTGTGATTGAGGATTGTATGTATCTGTTGGTTTGTTTTTTTAGTCTCTGTTTGTTTTCTGATCAGTTGTAGATAGGTAAGGATGGTAGTATCTGAAATCTGCCATTGCATACATGATGGTACTGATGCTTCTATCTAATGTCCAGCACATTTAGTGAAAGCCTACTCTAAGCCTTCTACTGCTTTAGCTGCTGGTAGTACAGCGGCATCAAGAAACAAAAACAACAATAAAAACAACAACAAGCAAAACAGGCCCATATCTTTGTCCCCATGAAATAAAAAAGAATAATTAACATATGTAAGGTAGTAATTTAATTACATCTTGCCCTCTGCCCTTCAAGTGTTTGGCTTGGCCTGCATAAAATATAATTTCAGTTAAAAAAATATTGCAAACTAAGGTTAGGCTCCAAATCCACTGTAATTACCTCTGAGTTAAAAGGTCAGCCAGATTTCAGATTGTCTGTTGAACTCCCTGGCTGGAAATTCCCTTTAGCCACTTCACTAAGTATTGCTATTTTCCTTCTTCAGGGGTTATGTGTGACATAGGCACTGGGAATGAGAGTAAATGGCCCTGGTAATTCAACTTTAATAATCTCTTAGTGCCTTTCTCCCTTTACAAAACACTCACAGTGATTTTTGTTTGTTTGCTTGCTTTTGTTTATGAGAGCAGTACTGCAGTGATGACTCTTAAAATTCAATCCCTTTCTACTGAAATTTGAAGAAAAATTGGAAGTATTTAATGACAGAGAATTATGCCATTTGGAAGTATACCCTGGAGTGTAGAAGATGACGGGAAATTTTCCCCCAAACAATGGCACGAAACTCAAAATGGTATATAAATCAATTTGGGGTAATTAAAACCTTGTTCCTATCCATTTTCGTCATCATCATGGAAGGTTAATAATAATGATGATGACATTTACTATTTTTAAATTTGTTTCATCTATTTTTTATTTTTAAATAATGCATTATTATGCTTGAGTGCTTATGTTGTGCCTGGACATCATACTACCGGCTGTATAAACAGTGTCTCATCCACCCTTGCAATTAAAATAATTAGCCTCATTTTATTTATTTTTTTCCTTTTTTAGTAGACATGTAATTGCACATATTTATGGGGTACACAGTGATATTTTGATACACGTATACAATGTATCATGATCAAATCAATTTAGCCTCATTTTAGAGCTAAGAAAGTCAAGGCTTAGAGGAAATAAAAAGATCCTTGAAAATAATCCAGTTACTAATGGCAGAACTGGAGTTCAAATCCAGGTCTGTTAAATACCCAATCCAACACTCCCACCCATCATATTGTACCATCTTGGTTCTAGTTCCAGAGGTTCTTCAGAACCTTGGAAGAAATGAAAATCCTTTGACCCCACTTTAGGATTTCTGACTCAGTAGGCTGGGATGGAGCCTAGGAATTTGGTGTGCTCTAGATGATTATTTTCTGTACCAAGTTTCAGAACCATTATTTTAGAAAAAAGAAATCTCCTTGTTATAATGAAAATTATAAATTAAAAAGTTTTGTTTTGTTTCTACTTATAAGTTTTTATATTAAAATATGAAACAAAAGAAAATCAGAAAAAAATTAAAAAATGAATTCCTTTAATCCTACCATCCAAAAATAACTATTTTTATATTTCCATGTTTTTCTTCTTTTTTACGTATTATGTATATAATTTCTTTTTGGTTTGTTTTCTCTTTCAGGTCATCTGCAATAGTGTTCTACATAAAATGTTGTATCATGATTTTTATACTTAGTGTTCTATAATTTAAAAAATTTAATATTATTATGTAGGTCTTTATAAAGCTCACATTTGTCAAGATACTATACTTGCAAGAAAACATGAGTCCAACTTATACTGGCTTTTACAAAAATGAGAATGCATTGGTTAATATAATACACCAGAAAAAGAACACAGTAGAGCTGGATTCAGAGACAAAACACCATCCAGCCTCTTTCCATTTCTGTCTTTGTCTTGTTGTTTCTGTCTCATCACTGTTCTCTTTTTTCCCTGCTTCTGGTTGTCTTTTGGATTTGGCCTCTCAGGCTGTCAATTCTCATGATTCCCATGTGGCTATAACCGTCGGTTCCCATCTAAAGAACAAGGCAGAATTTGCAAAGGGCAGAAAGAAATTTACTGTACTTATTTCAGAATGAAAAACCCTTTGGATCTTTGCGGTGGGTTGTGTGCTCAGCCCCTGGACCAACTGGCATAGTCAACGAAGGTGGAGTTTCATGACTGGTATAACACGGGCCCACTCTTGAAGCCAGGAGATAATATGCTACAGTTGTCACCTCCCGTAACTACCAGACTTGAGGAGAACCTGCTGTTTAATTTTTTTACATGAAAAAAATGTAATTATATCTATTTTTCCAGAAGTTAAATCACTAAGCTGAAGTGTTGAAAAGGTTTAAGGATCTGTTATGTCTTTCCTAATTGTTTGTAAAAAATATTTTACCAATATACACTGCTCCAAACACTGTCTGAAGGCTCTCTTTTTCCCATATACCTGTCATCGTTAACTTCTTTTATGATAGCTTAAAGTAAATCATCTGGATATATATAGTGTAAAAGTAAATCTTAGTAATTACAGCAGAGACGATGTGTAGAAGACTATGTGGTTTAGCTATTAGACCACTCCCATGTGTATTCTACCTGAGGATGTTTACATACATGAATTTTTTCCTGAAATGTTATAGTATAGTAGTTATTTATTAGTTACATTGTGATATCTGGCTTAAGTAAAATTCAGTTGCATTATAGAAAATTATTGTTTCTAAATTTGAAGTAAAATTGTCGCACGTCTCCTAGTGTGTATTATGGTACACTATGATTTTATGTGGAATAATATATGTGACAGTGTATAGCATAGGTGAATAGATTATACATAGCAAAAACAAGGAAATGTGATTGCTCAGAAAAAGAGAGAAGAAAAGGATAAAAGAATAATAAATTCAAATAAATTAAAAATATCAGCAGGTACTCATGCTGTCAAAAGCAAATAAGAAAATATAATTTTCCTATTGTGTTACTGAATTGGTTAGAAGCTTGTGTGTTACCTAGCTTATACAATGGAAATACAATGGAAATAATACAATGGAAATAACCAATACTTAATCAAAATCTGTATACTAATAATAAAAAGAATTAGGGCTGCAAGAAATTTTGAGAATGCAGGAAATTCAAGGTGGACCCTGTAAAATTTGTGGTCATCAAATAAGCGACTTCAAAAATATAGGCAAATAGTGGTAATGTGACAAAGTGTCAATTTCAAAAAGGCTTTCACTCTCCAAATATTACCAGTGCCAAAAATAAATGAAATAAGTCAAGGCTATGAAAAGCTTCCATGGGCTGGGCGCGGTGGCTCATGCTTGTAATCCCAGCACTTTGGGAGGCCAAGATGGATGGATCACGAGGTCAGGAGATCGAGACCATCCTGGCTAACACAGTGAAACCCTGTCTCTACTGAAAATACAAAAAAATTAGCCAGGTGTACTGGTGGGAGGGAAAAAAAAAGGCTTCCATGATACTACACAAAAGGGGAAAACAGTATTAATTGGAACTCATATATATATATATATATAATTTTTTTTTTTTTTTAGATGGAGTTTTGCTCTTGTTGCCCAGGCTGGAGTGCAATGGGGTGATATCGGCTCCCTGCAACCTCTGCCTCCCAGGTTCAAGCAATTCTCCTGCCTCAGCCTCCCGAGTAACTGGGATTACAGGCTCCGCCACCAAGCATGGCTAATTTTTTTTGTATTTTTAGTAGAGATGGGGTTTCTCCACATTGGTCAAGCTGGTCTCGAACTCCTGACCTCAGGTGACCCACCTGCCTCGGCCTCCAAAAGTGCTGGGATTACAGGCATGAGCCACCGCACCTAGTCTCATACGTAAGTTTTTAATAATATTCACACACACATAAATTGCAATCAACTTAAATGAGTTTTACACCCAAGATTTCTGGCCAAACTTTAAGTTGGCAATCATAGATGGTAAAAATAAATTATTAGTGATGTAATAAAGGTGTTATTAAATTATAACCCTTGATATTTCAAATAAAAATGTATTTCTGTTTGTAATACATTCACAAATGGAGCCATGTTAAAACTAAGAGAAAAACACGGATAACTATCAATGAGTAGGAAATGAAATGTCAAAATTAGTAGGGACAGCTGTGAGCACATACTATATTACTTATTCAGAGGAGCTTTAAACAACTTCTAAGAGCACTTTCTTTTTAAAACAGACCCATTAATTGAATGTTATCTTGTTTATTTATTTATTTTTATTTTATTTTATTTATTAATTTTTTTTTTTTTTTTTTTGAGATGGAGTCTCGCTCTGTCACCCAGGCTGGAGTGCAGCGGCGCGATTTCCGCTTACTGCAAGCTCCGCCTCCCAGGTTCTCGCCATTCTCCTACCTCAGCCTCCCGAGTAGCTGGAACTACAGGTGCCCACCACGACGCTCAGCTAATTTTTTGTATTTTTAGTAGAGATGGGGTTTCACCATGTTAGCTAGGATGGTCTCCATCTCCTGACCTCATGATCTGCCTGCCTCGGCCTCCCAAAGTGCTGGGATTACAGGCGTGAGCCACCGCGCCTGGCTGAATGTTATCATGTTTAAACATATAACGAAGATACAATTATCCCAGATATATTAATAAACAAATTAATATTCAGTGACTTGTCCATGACTGCATATCTAATAAGAATTACGATGTGAATTTAATTCTGAGACTTATTCTAGGTATCACAATATGTGATCTTTATGCATCAGGTCGATTATTAAAAGAAGCAATTTGATACTGCTGGAAAAATCAAATCAATAAGTGAATTTGAGAATCTAAAAAAATTTAATAGGGAAATAAGCTTTCAATATGAATACACACACAAACATACCCAGGTTGCTTCAGGATATTGCTTCAGTGCTGCTAATGTCTAAAACATTTGGAATAGAGAGTTACATAAAATTCGGATAAAGGTCATCTAGACCACATTACTCTGTAAAAGCAGTAAACTTGTGTAATAACTGCAGAAGTCCCATATCATGCTTTGGTTACAGCCTCTGCTACTCAAGCTGCAAAGGCTAGCTGATGTTTCAAGCCTTGCTGCCTCCACTAATAAAAGAAGGAGGAGAAGGAGAAGGCAGAGAAAAAGAAGAGAAGGAAGATGAAGAGAAAGAAGAAGAGGAAGAAAGAAAAAGAAAAAACAAAGCTCATACTCAACACTTGAAGTAGTAAATTTTATACTAATGCTAAATAAAATATTAAAAGTATATCCACAAAATTTAGGAGAAAGTAAAAAGTTTAAAACAATACCAAGTCTAAAAACAGTTTATGAAAATATTTCCTGATCAAAGAAATATTTCTCACCTTATAGAATCTCTTAATCTGTATAAAATTAAAATATCTTATTTGCAATATATAAATTTTATAAAATAGAATATTACTATAATTTAAAATTAAACAATTCCAAAGTTAAAAAATAAATTGCACAAATTAGTAATAAGGTTCAGACTAGAAATCTCTGCTTATAAATTGTCAATGTGATAGGACACTTTAAATTCTGATAATCTTTATATACTACAGTCCTCTTTGAATTGTTACCACCAAACTCAAGGAATCAAACAAATGAGTACCAGCTACTCATTTTTATTTTGCCTTTATTAAGTCAAATAAAATATAAATTTTAAAGTATCTTGACTTTCTTGTCCCAGTGACGAGAAAAGAAAAGAAGAGGTTTGTTCTACTAGACCACTGGACAAACTTCTATTTAAGACTAAAGTTTCCGCATCATACTTTTTCCAATTCTCTTAAAATATTGCACTCCTTAACCATGTCAAAATGGTTTCAGTAGAGTGGGGAAGGCCAAAATTATCTGGAGGGGATTGAGAAGCAAAGGAGGGGTGAGGTGAGAAAATAGAGAAAGCAGGTACAGACATTTTCAAAAATTTTATTGTAAACAAAAGAATGAAATAAGATATTAGTTGAAAGGGGTTGTGGAGCCTAGCACGGAATTTAATTTTAAATACAAGAACTGTTTTTCATGTTGATTAGATTAAAAGGCATCATTGATTGTACAAGAATGAGACACCAGGAAAGTCCATGAATGAGCAAAATAGAATAGGAGTACTGTATTTAATGTTGCCCTTACCTAGCTGCAAGGAGAAGTCCATCATCATTATAGGAGGGTGGGCAGGTGCCCTTGCACATCTGGTGAAGGGACAACGAGGCAGAAGTGGAGGAAGTGAAACTGAAGTTGGAAGTGAGATGACTATTTCTCTACTGAAGTGAGTCAAAGCAGGATAACAGAGAAGATATAAACCTGTTATCTCCGAAAGCAGGAAGCAATCAGAAAAATGTAAGAAGCCAGCTAACAACCCAGTTGTGGTCTGAGGGTGTAAATTTAAATGTCTACCTACTTTGTGTCTACAGTTGAGAAGCCAATGTGGCTGGCAGATGCCATTTAAAGTTACCAATGTAGTGAGGATTGGTATCTTGCTGGCCAAATTCAACAGAGGTTAACGAAAGGTTTGCCAGTGATGGACTGTGAGTCCTTGCAGGTGCAGTGGAGCCACTGGAGAGTCCCCATGGGGTGGGAGATTGGATCTGAAAAGTAATATTAACAGCTTACAACATATAACATTGCTGAGGGAAGTTGCATCAATAATTGTGCATACTTTTCTTCATGTCAATTTCACTTGATGCCATACATGCAATTAAGAATAATGCTTTTAAGAGTTCTCTGAAAACTCTAGGTTCACAGATGATGCCACTTTACTATTAGTAGTGTGGCTAAGGTACAAAGAAGAACCTGCCTGTGTCAGCTGCCATAAATAAACTAAGAATTCCATGTAGCTACTACCCATCTGTAGCCTGCACAATGACTGTTCAAAAGTCCCAGATTCTTTTCCTCTCTGACACAGATGGTTGGTCAACACAACATGATTCTCTCTAGGGAAACAGAGGTTCAGATCTGATTGGATGTGTGAGAAAAAATAAAATAAAATAAACCAAGAGATCTTATGGGGAGATGAAACCAATATTATTTTAAACAGGAAGCAAATGTACAACATAATGAATCTTTGGTGGTCACAACCTTTTGTTTTCTGCCTTTTATCTTTGTTGTTAACCAAGAATTAAGTCTATTCTAGTGAAAAGAGTCACCCTTAATTTTGGTAAAATCTCTTCTCATTAAAAAAAGATGAAGAAAAAAATTACATTGACCAAAATGTTATAAAATGTATATAAAATTTTCCCTTAATTCCACCAACTATTGTACACCCTTACTGTCATTATGGGGTAATTTTTTTCCTCTTTTTTCTCTACATTAAAATACATGAAACCACCTTTGCAAAAATTATGTAAGTAAAAACATTATGGCAGTTAGGCATTAGGGAGATCTGATCTAGCCAATCCCCTCCTTGCCTTTAGCTTTCAAACTGCCTTAATTATTCTTGGACTTAGGCCAAGCTAACTTTGGAAGACATTTAGGTTATAGGCTAAATGTTAATAGCCGTTCCCCCAAAATCAACCATCTTTACCTTTGTAAAGCTAATGAGAGGCCACTAGGGTAGCAGGAGGAGAAGAGGCTGAATTTGATAAAACGTAGACTGGTCACAAGATACGCACCTTCCTCAGTTAGTCCTGCAGATTGGCCTTTTGAGATATCTTTTCAGGGTTTCGTATGTCTGACACCAAGGGATCCATCTGGACCCACCAACTGATGGTTTCACTGCTCCTGTAACTTCACCCAGAAGCAACTCTGCACAAAAGGACAGCTTAGACCCTTTATCATTTCATTTCCACTCCCACCAGTCAGCAGCAAGCACCCATTTCCTAGCCACCCCACCATTACCCCAAAACTGCCTTTGAAAAACCTCTACCCTACAAGACTTCAATGAGATTAATTTGAGTAGTAACTTTCTCCCATATGGCATGGCTAGCCTCCTGTCAATTAAACTCTTTCTTTACTGCAATGCTGTGGTTTTTATTTGTGCAGTGGGCAGGAATAATCTGTCAGGAGGTTACATACATATATATTTTTTAAATTGGTATAAATATAGTTAAACAAAGTTTTTTTTTTTTTTTTTTTTTTTTGAAACTGAGTCTTGTTCTGTCACCCAGGCTGGAGTGCAGCGGTGCAATCTGGTTTCACAGCAAACTGTCTCCCATTTTCAAGTGATCCTCCTGCCTCAGCCTCCTGAGTAGCTGGGACTACAGGCATACGCTGCCACACCTGGCTAATTTTTGTATTTTTAGAGACAAGATTTCACCATTTTTGTCAGACTGGTCTTGGATTCCTGACCTCAAGTGATCCACCTGCCTCCTGCCTTAGCCTCCCAAAGTGCTGGGATTACAGGCATGAGCCATCACTTTCGGCCTAAAAATTTTTAATACTTTTACTTTTTTTTTTAAGTTGGATATTTTTACTTGAATTTTGTGTACCATTTTCTAGATTATTACCTATCATCAAATTCACAATTTTTACAGACTGCTGAGCTTTCTATGGGAAATCCATATTTTACCAGTTTGCTATCTGTCATTAGATATTTTCATTGTTTCTAGTATATTTGCTATATAAGACTCCAATAATCCTACTTTTTAGTACATGTTTCGGTGTTTCTCTAATTATTCCTAGAAATAGAGTTTTGAGGTCAAAAAGGAAAAGGCCAATTGTGAATATGATGGTTTCTCCTCAAGGTTTGTCTCCTTTTAATGTTCACGACTGTTTTAAAGCTGGTGACTCTCATGTCTCCTTATGTTAGTTAAAAACAGCACCTTCACTGGCAATTATTTCCACAAGGGCCTTAAAAACATACCTAAAAATATATATATTAAATCGATAAATAGTGTCATTTTATCAGTTCCTCACTTCAGGGGAATCACTCTTCTGACTCAGAGGAATTTAGAGATCAATAAGGAAGTTAGTCCTATAGAAAACTGGAAAGAATTAATTCAAACAAAAGTTGAGTTTCTATTGTATTTGAGGAACAGGAGCCCAGGTGACATCAAAACATTGTTTCCTTTGGCACCTGAGATTTATTTTTTCCTTTGACAACAAAGATTTTGCTTTTAGGACGTAAATAAGATATTCCAATTTTCTGTTCAAATAACCATTTACTTGGTATTAGATAAGGTGGGCTGTGTTTCAAAAGCAAATTAATTGCAAACCTCAATTTGAGGCAAGTCAAAGCTACAAATACATTATGGAGTTCATTTCAAAAAAATGACACAAAATTAAAATGAAATAGGCTCTAAAATTTGAGAACCCTTAGGCACAGTAAATCTTAGTTATAGCAGAAAATGAAACATTCTATGACAAGATCGGGTCTGATAAGATGTAATAAAAACATGAGGCATGATACATAAGGGCAGGAGGATTGATATAAAATGTGAAATGATCACAAAGATAGCATAGCCCTAGTCCCCCAAAGTATTTGGTAGTGACAGGAGAATTAAATAGCAAGCAAAGTTGAATAGTAAATGAGGGTGAATGTGCAATACATCATCCCTAAATCTATCTAGGTATTCCTAAAATGCATGTCATATTTTTCCTGGAAATAACTAATGTCTAGACCAAGGTTAAATTTTTCAAAAATGAGAGCATGAACATCATGGAATTTCAACAATGGTATTATGTACATATGATGAGAAGGAGATGAGGAGAAGGTATGGTTATTTGGCAGCAGTAAAATACAGTTAAGAAACCAGCAGAAATGTATTCTTGTAAAACAGAGCGTGACTTACTCTTATGCCTAACCTTGAAATTATGACAGCAAAGCCCACAGGTGCTGAAATGACCAAAAGCTTACTGACATTGCACCATAGAGCAGCTTGACATTTATCCCATAGGCACCTCTGATTAATTCACATAACCCTTTAACAAGTAAAGGGCCACCTTTTAAAACTGTTTTGGTAGTACAAAGTTCTTAGAATGAGGAATAATAGCTTTGTACTTCCTCATAGTGGGGTTTCAAGTCTGTCTTTGCTACTTAGTAGTGTATGATCTGGAAGAATTTCTAAACTCTTCCGAGCCTCAGTTTCTTCATCTGTGAAACAGAGATGAATCTTATGAACGTTAACCAAGCTAAAATATGGAAAGTTATAAGCACAATGTCTGTTATTCAGTAACTTTCAAAGAACTTCATTTCCTTTTCTGCCACTCCTTAACCTCCCTGGCTGCAGAAATGTGAATTGATCTTAATTAGTCAGATACTGTCTTTATTTGTGGTTAACATCAGTAGCTATGAGAGAGGATGCATAAAGGGGAGGAGGTGACTAAAGATAAAAGGATAAAACATAAATGTAGCTTAATGTTTCCTCTTAGACATTTTATAGCACCTGGCTTTCATTTTATTCCTCATCTTTTCTCTCTCTCTTTTTTTTTTTTTTTTTTTTTTGCCAGAAGGAAGACACTATGATATTGACATTCAGAATTCAGTAGGACAATAGTCTTGAAAACCAGGCTATTGTCCTTCTAAGACACTGGCTAAATTATTCTTTCTTTTCTTTTAACTGATGCGGTTGGACTCATTGTTAAATCCCCTCATTGTATTGAGGAGATCAAGATTTCCAAGTTGCACAGATACAGGAGACATCATCTGCATTGTGTGCAATGGTTTTCTGCAGGGGTTGCCATTCATGTAATATACTATTTAAATAATATTCAGGGAGATATTGCTGTTCCCCATTAAAGATGGGTGAGATAAAGTAGAAGGAGCATAAGATAGGAGGACAGTAAAAAGAAAACAAATAATTTTATCTACCCACTAGGGTGGTACAAAGAAGAGAAGATCAGGGAAGAGAAGCTCATGAAGGAAACAAACATGGCTGTCCTGCTTGGAGAAGCACATTTGACAGTTTATGAAATCATGGAGGAGAGTGACTCTTGCCTTGCCACCCATTTATTCATCTGGAAGGAGGCTTCCGTGTAGGTTGCACTCACACTCAGAGGGAGGGCAGTCACATGAAAGCAGAGGTCAGGCAGAGATTTAGTTTCCTTGGTTGCCCTTGGGTCTGACGAGGCAAAGGCATATCCAAAGCAGCTAAACACTTGGTTGGCATAGTGGGCAGGGAGGCTTCCCTTAGGGGCTCTGCTCCAAGGGCTATGAGCTAAATTCCCAGTCAGATAATCAGAGGGTGTATAGCACCAGCAAGAGTTCAAATAAAGCTGAGAAAGTCAAAAAGTATTACATGGCCTTGACTACACCCAGACAAAAGATGCTGACCATGGCTGGGCATAGTGACTCAAACCTGTAATCCCAGCACTTTGGGAGGCCAAAGCAGGAGGATTGCTTGAGCACAGGGGTTCAAGGCCAGCCTGGGATGCATAATGAGACCTTGTCTAAAAAAAGAAAAAAAGAAAAAAAAAATGATGACCACAGTCCTAAACGCCAGCAGGGTTAACTGCCCCAAGGTGGTCAAAGGACATTGTTTTGGAGGTCAGGGTAAGGGAGGAATCACAAGAAGAAGTGTAAACAACTACTCCCCTTCTACCCAGATACCATCTTTAGCAGATAAGCAGAGATATTTGAGGTAGAATAATCTCTGAGAGAGAGTAGGAAATTATATTTTAAAAATCTAAACCATTTTTAAAAGTCCTTGACTAGTTATTGGGTTAAGTTTTATTTTTTTAACGACCTATCCCCAAGTTCTGTGAATAACCTGAAAATGGGGTTGTAGGAGGCAAATAGTTACAGGCAATAGTTAAAAGTGACATTTTTCCCTCCTGTACCTAAGATGAGTGAGAATTATAGGAGAGACACTACTACCTACAAGGCATGCACAATTTACATTTGTATGACTACCAGAGTTTACAAAACATATCCAAACGTATTTTTCTTTTAGAAGGAAATATCAAGGTAGAAAATATAGATCTTGTCAAGAGATCTTCATAAAGCAAGAGGAAGAGGAAGGTTTTTCTTGCATGAGGTTACTTTAACATCCTTGAAATAGCAGAATAATGACTGAGATCTTGCTCTACTACATGTGGAAATGTGCCATGAAGCTACAGCAATTATATCAGTATAGTTCTGAAGTGAAAGTGATAGATCAGTGAAACAGTAGAGCCCCAAAATGCACATACATGAATAGATGGATATAAATAGTTAGGTATCCATATAGTCATCACATCTATCTATCTATCTATTCATCTATTTATATTCATATATGAATATCCTTATGTGAAAATGTTACATTTCAAAATCAACAGGTAGTGGATGGACCATTCATTGGAGTGGATAGCTACAATAGGTTACTAATTTGTGGTGAAAAATAGTCTTTGATTCCTACCTGGCATATCTTCCCTAACATACGTGTATTCATTTGACACACATTTATCCCAAATAAATACATGACCAGAAGGTAGAAAAAACATCTTAAAATACTAGATGAAAATAAATGTTAATTTGGAGAATGTGTAACTCTCCAGAAATAAAATAAAAATCAGAAGTAATAAATGCAATATTGGAATTGTTTAATGAAAAAAAGTTAAACTTGTCTATGGCAAGTAACACAATAAACAACTTAAAATTAAAGACAGACAGGAGAATTATTTATAAGTATAAAGGCTAATAATATACCTGTTCATATAAAATGTTGACTGGACTATATATTAGTACAACTTGTACTAATATGGGGCAATTTGGTATTAACTACTAACATTTTGATAGAGGATAGATAAGCCACACATACCCATTTATACCAAGACATTTTGAGAAAGAAGGAAGGATATTGGGGAGGGGGTATTTGTGAGAAATTAAGAATTTACATTCAGGAGAGGCTGATATTTTCTAAATGTGCTCAGTATGTATTGATTTAAACATTTCTTACTAATCATTAGGTGCCTTTCTAGGATTTTAGCACATAGAAGAAATGTCCCTACCTATGCATACAGACATGCATAAGAACAGGAAGTGAAGTCTTGTTTATCAGGGAAAACAGCATTCACGTATTACTTACAAAAATTGAGGCCAATCTCCAAGCTCTACTGTGGAAAGAGTTCATCAAGTTCCTAGATTGAAGAAAGGTAATTGTAAGAAATACATATGTAGTATAAACAAGTTTCATTATAAATAAGAGTAAAAACGTGCATTGTATATGTACATTTTTATGAATGTCTGTGTGTATGTGTGTGTAAATGTTTTTTTGTATGTGTATAAAATCTAGAACAATCTGCACCAATCTTGTAAAGTGGTTATGTTTGAGAAATGAAAATGGAGAGGAGAAATTTCTGCTCTAACCCTGACTTTGTTTCTTTCATTGTTTTTATTCTTTTAAAAATAATTTACAGTGTGAAAGGGTTTGACATTTATTAAAAAAATTAAATAACTAAACCACCTGTGTACAACAAAGAAGAATGTAATTCTATATGTTAATTAGAATCATAATTTTAATTAGAAAAAATTTGCATATATACTCAAAGATATAGTCTTGATTGGAGGTAGGGGTAGGGGTAGTTTTTGGAAAAATTTACCAAGGTATAAATAGAAACTATATATAATGTAATTTACTTCATTTTTGTGCATTTTCTAAACTCAACAATTAATACAAGCTACTTTTATTATCCAGAAAAAGTCATTAAAATGACAAAAATCTAGGACACCTGTGCATTTTGAAATATCTCATTTTGTATCAAATACTTTGGCCGTTCTGGATTGATAACCAAGATTATACTTCAGCAAACAGGTAAGAAAGTGTCTGTCCGCCGGGCGCGGTGGCTCAAGCCTGTAATCCCAGCACTTTGGGAGGCCGAGACGGGCGGATCACGAGGTCAGGAGATCGAGACCATCCTGGCTAACACGGTGAAACCCCGTCTCTACTAAAAAAAATACAAAAAAAAAAAAAAAAAAAAAAATTAGCCGGGCGAGATGGCGGGCGCCTGTAGTCCCAGCTACTCGGGAGGCTGAGGCGAGAGAATGGCGTAAACCTGGGAGGCTGAGCTTGCAGTGAGCTGAAATCCGGCCACTGCACTCCAGCCTGGGCGACAGAGCGAGACTCCGTCTCAAAACAACAACAACAACAACAACAAAAAAGAAGGTATCTGTCTTAGGGTCTTAGGTTGATTCCCTAGAAGCAGACTGAGATTGGGATTTATTACAGAAACTGTTTATTCCAGAAGCACCCCCAAAGGGAACCAGTAAGACACAGGGAAGCAGAAAAGAGAAAAGTGGAAGAAACTCAACAGGGGTGTGGTTTCAGGCGATGTCTTCCCAGAGTTTTCCTGTCTACTCCTGCAGGGGACCTCAAGAGCATAAATTAATCTCAGAGTTTTTCACCTCCATGCAAGGAAGTTGGACTTGCAAGTCTTCTTTCACTAAGAGCCTCTGCTGGAGAAAGGGGCCAAGCTGGGCAGGAAGGAAACCCCTAAGAATGCTGCAGTAGGTGGTAAAGGGATTCCAGCAGTTGAGGCAGGCTTCCTAAGAGAAATGCAGGTACAACAGAGAAACAAAAGCAAACACAAGCCAGGAGAAGTATGCAGCCAAGGAGAAAATGGGACTGGAGGAGACTTAGTAGAGCATCAGCAGGATCCACTGCAGAAGAGGTTTTATTTTATTTCCAAATATACCTTCATTTGTTAAAATATTGCTTTGAACAAATATCTTTTCTACTTCTAACACGATAGAAAAAAAATCAAAAATTACAAGTGAACAAAATTTCAGATGCAGCAATTGCAATACAGGGAAGTTTTTAGGAATTCCCAGAAAAGCATAACAATTTAACAGCTTAAATTTAGTGAGATCAAAGTTCAAAGTTCTCAATATTTTACAGACTTAGATGTTTCTATTATAAATCAAAACAGTGATTCAGCTCCTGCATCTATTTTTCTTCAGGAATCATTTTCTTTTTCAGTGTTCAGTGTTCTTTTGTACACTCGGGAAACTCAGTAGAGAAAAAGGATACTTTTGTTTTAGAAAGATAATTTCAGTTAATTACTCCTATATTATCCTAAAGCATCCCCGGACACAAGGAAAATAAGTGCTTTCAGGATGACCTAACACACAAATAAGTGCTTTCAGGATGACCTAACACACTATTTAAACTATAGTGCAAAGGAAACAAGAAAAACAAGATATATTCAAAGATAAAGATTAAGTACTTACTCAGAGACCCTACTGGTTGGGGTGTCACACAAACATGACTCCATTTTCCCCTACAGATTCTTGTCTTCTTATATAATTGTGTTTTGTAAACTTGTGCATGTTACTTAAGCTCTCCTAATTTCAGTTCCCCCATTGGTCTCCTGGGCAAGTTTTAACACATAGTAGGCACTCAGGAAATACTTGTTCAAAGGCCGGGGGTGGTGGCTCATGCTTGTAATCCCAGCTCTTTGGGAGGCTGAGGTGGGTGAATCACTTGAAGTCAGGAGTTCAAGATCAGCCTGGCAAAACCCTGTCTCTACCAAAAATACAAAAATCAGCCAGGCATGATGCCTGTAATGACATCTACTTGGGAGTCTTGAAACAGGAGAATGGCTTGAACCCGGGAGGTGGAGGTTGCAGTGAACCGAAATTGCGCCACTGCACTCCAGCCTGGGCGACAGAGCATTCAATATACGGATCAATATACAATATGGAGTATTAAAGATGGGTGTATTCTGGATACTCTAGATGTATGGAACCACATGAGCTAAAGAGCAGAAGTCCAAATAAGAATGTCAGTCTTATTCTCTGCACTTTAGCTCATGTAGTTCCATATATCTAGAGTATCCAGAATATACTCATCTTTTTCCCTAGCCATCTTATTGTTTTTCTATTGCTACATAGTGAATTACCACACATGTAGTGGCTTACAGCAACACACATTTATGATCTCACAGTTTTCATGGGTCAGAAATCCAGACATGGCTTAGCTGAGTCCTTTGATCAAGGTCTCACAAGGCTACAATCAAGGTGTCAGCTGGGTGGCGTTTCTTTTTGGAGCTCAGGGTCCTGTTCCAAGCTCACATAAGTGTTGGCAGAATTCAGTTACTTGCAGCTGCAGAGCTGAGGCTCTGCTTTCTTGCTGGTTGTTAGCTGGGAGCCACTCTTAGCTCCTGCAGGTTCCCATAGTCCTCTATCATGTGGCCCCTTTGTAGCTCACCTCACAGCATGACAGCTCACTTCCTCAGGGCCAGCAAGGCAGAGTCTCTCATATCATCCTTGTCTGCCCAGAGTCATATATCTATATCTATGTCGATATTTATATCTGTATCTATATGTGCATCTGTATCATCTATATATATCTATATCTACTACATGCATATATAACTTATACCTCAAAGGAGTGATATTCCATCATTTTTGCCATCTTCCATGGGTTAGAAGCAAGTCTCAGGTTCTGTTCATGCTCAAGGAATAGGGATCATCAACAAGTATGACTCAACCAGGACTCCCCTTATGGTATATTTGTCACACTGTACAAGTCCTATTGGCTTCAAAGTCAAGCTCAAGTCACAATCTTCTCCTTTGATCTCCTAGCACCAGACACTAGACAGGACAGAACTAAGAATTTATCCAGGGTGTTTTTTTTTTTCTTTTTTTTTTTTTTTAAATCATTTGTCATGTCCTGTAACACATACACATAGGTGCAGGATTAAATGCTTAATGCTTACGGCTTCAGATCCCCTGAGGCTGGGATCTTGCAGCTATCTGCAATCTTTATCTGTCTTTTGGCACACTATCCAAATCCTCAACAAATTATGCTAAATTTTCTGCTCAGACACTTAGAATCCTCACTTCTTCCCCATTTATGGGTCTTCACTCTATTTCAAACTTCAGATATATCTCGTGTCTGAAAAAAACCTTTTGGCTGTGCTTCATGCTTCTCGTCTTTGCTAACTCCTCAAACCCCTACACACGCTACTCTCTGAAACTGTCACCACAGTGATTATGCGATCCCCACGACATAGGCCAGATGTCTTCCTTACTTGAAGCACTTACCAGCATTTATATATCTCATCTTTCAACGAGTACATATGTAAAGACTAGGAATAATTTGTGTATTATTTTTTGTTTAGGTAACAAATTAAAAAATTAACATATCCCAAAATGGAAATAAAACAGATAAAATGCCAAGTGCATAATAAATAAGGCAAGCTATTTATGATAAGGTAAGGAGAGTACATAAAACTTTATTTTTAAGATGTAAAAGCAATACTAGTTTGAAACTACTTTTATTTTTAGTTTTTCTCAAAATTAATATATGTAATAAAATTCATAATTTTGTAGATAAGAGTGTGGAGCACAAAACTATGCAATACATGGGTGTTACCTACCCTCAACTGTGATGGTTTCCAAGGCTGCCTGTGGAGTCTGATACAACTGTGAAAGACAAATAAATAAATCTTGGGGCCCCCAAATCCCTCAGCTAAAGGGAAAAGTCAAGCTGGGAACTGCTTAGGGAAAACCAGCCTCCCGTTTTGTTCAGCGTCACCCCTCTGCTCACTCTGATTGCCTCCTTTGGAAAGGCTAATCAGAAACTCAAAAGAATGCAACCATTTGTCTCTTATCCACCTATGACCTGGAAGCCCCTTCCTCGTTTGAAGTTGTCCCGCCTTTCCAGATGGAAGCAATGTTCGTCCTACATATGTCGGTTGATGTCTCATGTCTCTCTAAAATGTATAAAGCCAAGCTGCGCTCTGACCACCTTGAGCACATGTCATCAGGGCCTCCTGAGGCTGTGTCACAGGCACACATCCTCAACCTTGGCAAAATAAACTTTCTAAAATAATTGAGACCTGTCTCAGATATTCAGGGTTTACACAACTAGAATCAGTCCTTGACACTAGGGAAGCTCGTCTCAAATATTGATGTTCTGAAGTACCATAATTAGAATAATTGAAAATTAAATTATATCCAAGGGCAAAATAAATTCATCACAACAGGACCAGTGATGGCCAAGACCTATACAATTTGACACAGTTAATGGAAGCCTATTATTTTCTTCCATCTGCTTCAGGGGCATTAAGATTTAGTTGTAGTTTTTTAAATATGCAAAAAAATCTACATGTTGTTAACTTCACAGATTTGAAAAATATGGAGGTATTTATTCATTTGTTAACCTCACAGCAAGAGGCTATCTTGGTGCATTGATGAATGTTGGGAAGTCAAACAGGGAAGTTTCATATTCTGGTGATTCTCATTCTTTCTTGGGGACTGGAGTTTATTCAAAGCTAAGAAAGATGAAGAGGTAAATTATTAACAAATTAGTATGCCTTGCCCAAAGAACTAAACAGGAATGAAATAATTCATTCTCAACCTTTCCATGGTTTAAGCAATATTTCTTTGTTAGCATCCATTATTAAGTAGTAAAAACTACTAATTTTTTTCACAGTGTTTTAGCATATGGCTAAGGAGCATTTCTTTTTCTTCTTTCTTTCTTTTTTTTTGACAGAGTCTTGCTCTGTCACCCAGGCTGGAGTTCAATGGCACAATTTTGGTTCACCGCAACCTCCGCCTCCCAGATTCAATGGATTCTCATGCCTCAGCTTCCCTAGTAGCTAGGACTACAGCATAAGTCACCACACCCAGCTAGTTTTTGTATTTTTAGTAGAGACAGGTTTTCGCCATGTTGGCCAGGCTGGTCTCGAACTCCTGACTGCAGGTGATCCACCCGCCTCGGCCTCCCAAAGTGCTGGGATTACAGTTGTGAGCCACCGTGCCTGGCCAATAGCAGCTTTTTTTTTAAATGATCAAAGAGAAATCATTTTGTAAACATGCTACAAAACTACAGCTAACTCTTTCTGTACAGTTGAAAACATTCTTTATCAGGAAATATACATATGCAGCTCAAAACTGTGGCAACTAATTGTATATTATTTGTTTGTGTATTTAATCTATTTTGTTTTGTTCAACACACCATGAACAGAATTGACACTATACTGCTGTGTCTTAGAAGGTACATTCTTGGACCAATGTTGTCCTTAATTAAATTTAACAATGTTTTAAATGAAGTGGCCAAAATAGACACTTCCTTTGACTGGGCCATTTACACAGTGCCCAATTCAATTTATTTTCTAAGTTCCAATACCCAAGCCTCAAAAATAATGAGCAATCATTCTATTCAACTGAACTGATTCCATAAATAAAATAGTGAAATGTCAAACAAACGAGAGTTCTGGCATCCTTGCACCTTACCTTTTACCTACAGATAACAATGTGCTTGCCCCAGCCAAGCAGATTTTAGAGGAAACTGCTCTGCTCATCTTCCTCGTGTCGGGAGCTGGTCAGGGGTCAGGGGTGGGGAGCATATTTTGTACCTTGTAATGCAGCCATTTCCTAGTCTAGGTTACAGAGCTGTGGTGAATATATAATAAAAGGTGAGCTATCTACAGAGTAGCAGTGTCTAAAAATATGAAGTTGGCAGATCTGATCTCCTTAAGAATTTGAACTCAAAAACATAAAGAAATTAGAACAATTAATAGTAAGAAAAGAGCACAAGGGAAGAAGAGGGAACAGAAAATACCCCTGGCCAGAAAAGGAAATTAAAAGAGAATGAAAAAACATGGGGCAGCCTGATAAGTAGGTAGTGTCAAGGAGATATGGGTACTCCTTTGATAGAATCCATGTGTGTCTTGAGGGATAAAAGCTGGTTCTTAGAATTGTTGCAGCCTCTGAAGTTTCCGGTAGATGGGAATAATGTTTTACTTTCTCGAAAAGTTATTGAATATCTGTTTCTAACTATATGACAACAAAAGCAACAAACGTGTACTTTGATACTAATACTCTGGTATGATATTCAAATTATGAAATAATCAGAACGAGATAGGCAGTGATCAACCTGAATAGATGCTGAATATAAATATCCACTACTTGCACACCCAGTGTCCTAGCTAAAACATTCACTGTACTAGCACCATGCAATATATGCGACACTAATTCAGAGGTGGTAACATTACGCAAAGTCAGTCTGCACTACCTTTGACTTTGCTTATCAGGGCAAAGCAGATGCTCATAAAGTTTGAAAGTAGCAACAGGATTCTAACCTGGATCTCTCTGACTTATTATTAATTAATTAATTAATTAATTAATTAATTTTTAGAGATAGGGTCTTGCTGTGTCACCCAGGCTAGAGTGCAGTGGTGCCATCATTACCCATTGCAGCCTTGACCTTCTTGGCTCAAGCAACACTCCCACCCCAGCCTCTCAAGCAGCTGGGACTACAGTATATGCTACCATGCTCAGCTACTTTTAAAAATTTTTGTAGAGATGGGATCTCACTTTGTTGCCCAGGCTGGTCTTAAACTCCTTGTTTCAAACGATTCCTTTTTGGCCTCCTTTGGGAGGCTAAAACTCCTACTGGGATTGCAGGTGTGAGCCACCATACCTGGCCCTCTTTGACTTTAAAGCCATAATAATTCTAACTGAAGATTAGATTATACACACAGAAGTGGCTGACATTTAGTTAATGCTTAATATAGATAAGACACTTGATTTGGTCTTCACCAGAACCCTGTTTGCCTGGTGTTATTATTGTGCCTATTATAGAGAAAAATAAATGAAAGTTTGAACAATTTGCTCAAGATCACACACAACTGGTATAATTTGGAGTCAAGTTGTAACAACAATCTAACTCTTGAGCCACTGTATTTACTGTATTGCTCCTCAGTCTAAGATCATACTTGCTATTGCTAGGTGGCCTTCAAACATCTGACAGAAAGTAGGCAGTGGTGATAATTCAGACATGAAGGGCTCCCAGGAAAGGCTTTGTTTGTATCATTTGAAAGCTCTTCTCAGATCAAATCAATGTTAACAGCCAAGTGAATAGTGAACCCAGCATGCCATTGTTACTTGTTGTAGGCTGGGGCTTCAGGTTTGTAGGACATAATATTAAGACATAATGTGACACAATGATGGCTGCCCCAAGCAGTCTCAGAGACTGAGAGTCACTAGTGACTTTAAATCACCTAGAACATTTGAAACATGATTCTAGAGAGAGCAATAAGCAGTGCAGAGCACAGAGTAAAGAGATTGTTAGAGGGGATAGCCAACAATAAACAAAATACTGGGCTTCTTTGGCTTTCCCATAATAAAAAACTGCATTTTTCCAGTAAGTTGTTTCTATGCTTTTATGAGTTAATACAGAGAGTCTCTAAGAGTCAAGACAAACATTGTTAGAAGATAAATATCTGTGATAAACCAGATAATGTCTTCAGTATTGATGTAGTATATAGGGATTTACTCAGATAAATTAGATGTGGAACAATGCTCCTGTGTGTAATATTAATTTTGAAACTTTTAAGGAAAAGACCATAATCGCATGTTCCTTTCATTTTAACATTCCATGATCACTGAGCATATTTACTTGACAAATGAGCTCCTATCATCTATGCAGGAATGTGCTAAGTTCCCGGGGCAATACAGAAGTAGTAATCTACACCATGCCTGCATCAAGAAGCCTAAGTTTGATCCACTGTTACTACTCAGAGCTATTTTATGAAAACTCATTAACAGAATGCATTCATTAATTTATTCTTTCACCAGTTTGTGAGTCTCTCCTTTGTTCCATAGCCATGCTACATACTAAAACGTAAAGAAAAAAGAACTGATTAGTATAATATATAAAAGTGCCAATGAAAGATTCAAAATGTCTACAATGAGATCCCTGCTTTGCTAGGCTGACAAAGATGAGAATTTAGCCAAATTAAGTCTATTTTACCAGGGGCCTTTTGGAAATAAGGATAGTTTCCCTCTTGTGGCAAGTATAATGGTCCACCCTGGGCAATGCAATGGCTAGACTACAGACACTATATGCCCATTACCTTTAAAGCCATGACTCTCCTATGGGGTTAGTATACCTAGACTGATTAGGTTTGATGAGGGTAGTACGAACAATGCCATCATTTATCAGAGTTAGTGGGTGAACTATCAGTGAAGCTTGAGGTGTGTTAAAAGCGGTGAGAAAGGATTAGTTTGTCAATGACTGCATTAATTTGGTTTAAAGTATTAGTTTGGTCAGGTTAAGTTTGTTTACTGACTACAAATTAGGTTTGTTTATAGACTAATGTTCTCATCTTCATGCTGGCATAGAAATAGTCTCATAATCTTGTTTGTTATTGCTAATTTGACTCAATTTCTTATGCTATTTTAATCAAGCAGATATCCCTATTGTCTCATTGAATATTCAGCAATGACAGATGAAATTTTGCACGCACTTTTCCCTTCACCTGGAACGGCATTCTATTTCTCATTCCTTCGTCATAATTCCTCCCTGTTCTTGAAGCTTAATTCTATTCTTTTCTAGCAGAACTGTAGGCGTTATCAATCACATGTTGTTTGAAATCGTATTGCATTTTTTTGTTTGTATAAAGCATTTTAGACTGTCCATATAGAAATATGCATGTTGTATTACAATTTTTTTTCCATATACACATGTCATAATATAACTTTTTCCCTGTGTTTATTTCTTTCTTTCATAGCTAACTCACTTGCAAGTTACCAGAGAGCATGGAGTAAATCCCTTGTTTCTCATGTCCTCATTGTGCCTAAGACCGTGTTTCTGTACACACATAAAAAATAGGAAATCAACGATTCCCATTGCTGATGTGTGAACTCTTCAGGATCTGGAGGAACATTATAAATTGCTCCATTAGCTTTCTCTTCTGTAGGTTGAAAATAAAAATTGTGATGCCATTTCTACCTACTTCATTCTTCCCAAGACTAAACTAAGTCATGGTTTTCTTACTAATTAGGCAATAACGAGGATCTTAAAAATATTGTAAGAGAAAAATATCTTAGCAATGGAATATGCTATCAGAATAGCAATAATGATAGTGCTTGAGGAAGAAAGGGAGGAAATTTTAAGGTAGGTAATTTTTGTAAATCCATATCTGTTTTTACTTTGGCCTAGAGGCAAATATTCTCTACTAATTTAACTTTTGAAAAAACTCATTAGATTATGTAGACAAAAGACCAGATGAAGAAAAATAAGTAAATGTTAGAGGAAATTCTGCCGTGTAATATTTATAGGACTTCAGCAGAGCTGTTTTTGACATTTACAAAATAACAGAATTGTACTATATAATCTTTATGATTATTTTCTGTTCTGAAATTTTATGCTGAAGTAGGTCCAACTCTTAACTCTTACACAGTTGTCCCTTTGTATCCATGGAGAATTGGTTCTAGGATCTCCAAAGTTATCAAAGTCCAAGGATGCTCAGTCCCTGATATAAAATGGATATAAACTTATATCCAAAGGTTATATGCAAATACTATGCAAAGGTTAAATAACCTTTCCTATACTCTTTAAATTATCTCTAGATTACTTATAACACCTAATATTGTTTGGATTTGTCCTCTCACTCAAATCTCATGTTGAAATTTAATCCCCAATGCTAGAGGTGGGACCTAGTGGGAGGTGATTAGATCATGGGGGCAGATTACCCTCGGTTGCTGTTCTCATGATAGTGAGTGGGTTTTCATAAGATCTGGTTGTTTGAAAGTGTGTGGACCTCCCCTCTCTCTTCCTCCTGTTCCGCACATGTAAGGCATGCTTGCTTCCCATTCACCTTCCACCATGATTTTAAGTTTCCTGTGCAGCCTACAGAATGGTGAGCCAATTAAACCTCTTTTCTTCATAAAGTACCCAGTCTCAGGTATTTCTTTATAGCAGTTTGAGAACAGATTAATACCATACCGAATACAATACAAATGTTATGTAAATAGCTATACTGTATTTGTATTATTTTTCATTGTTGTAATGTTATTATTATTGTTTTTTTCCTAATATTTTTTGATCCCCAATTGGCTGAATCCACAAAGGCAGAACCAATGGATGAAGAGGGCTGGTTATAAATCTATGTCAATGTGGGAAAAAGGAGCTGAAAATCATATGTGTTTACATTGATCATCTTTTGCTTTTTTTTTTTTTTTTTTTTTTTTTGGTAAGTGCACTTAACAGGAAATCATCCTCTTAACAAAATTTTTAAGTTCAAAATACAGCATTGTCAACTACAGAGACAATGCTATGCTGCAGATTGCTAGAATTTACTCATCCTGCATAACTGAAACTACACACGCATCAAACAGCAACTTCCCATTTACCCCGTCCCCAGGCCCTGGTAACCCTTCTTCTTCTGTTGTCTGTTTCTATGAGTTTGACTATTTTAGATATCTCATATAATTGAAATTATGCAATATTTATCTTTGTGTGCCTGGCTTATTTTCTTAGCAAAATGTCCTTCAGGTTCATGCATGTTGCTGCATATGACAAGATTTCCTTATTTTTAAGGTTCAATAATATTCCATTGGATGTACATACAACATTCTCTTTATTCATTCATATGTCAATGGTCATTGAAGTTGTTTTTATATTTTGGCTATTGTGAATAATGCTTCAATAAATATGGGAATTGTAGATACCTCTTCGAGATCCTGATTTCACTCTGATTATATATCCAAAAGCTGGATTGTTAGATCTTATGGTAATTCTATTGTTTAGTTTTTTTTAGGAACCTCCATAGCATTTTCCATAGTGGCTATAAGAATTTTACATTCCCAACAAATATTTAAAAGAATTCCATTTTTTTCATATTCTTGCCAACACTTTTTATCCTTTGTTTTATAACAACCTTTGATTAGCAAAATCCTTACCTAGTATTTAAAATCTTGAAGAAAAGAACCACCATTTGACTTCTTTTTCATCACCTTTCCTTATTAGTACATAGTGTTTAATAGATAAAGATCGTTTAATTTGACTTGGTTTTCTCAAAATACTTCTTAAAGTAGCAGTCTCCATAATTTCTTCCACACTCTGGTGTCTAGAGCTATGGCTGTTAAGCCCATTCTAAGTTCTTGGACTAGCCTGATACTCTGGAAAAGGAAATGGACTACTGAACTAAAATCTTATCGTTCAGTATTAATTTGGTTTCCTAGCTGACATTGAATGGACTCTCCTTCCAGTGGTCAGGATCTAGCCTTCTAACACTGAATCTAAATTCTGAACAACCCCTATTTCAGTAAATGGAGTTGTAGCTGTTGGCTATTGACACGTAATAAACATTCTCCACATTTAGCGGCCCAAATCAGTATCATTTATTAAGTATACAATTCTATCGATTGGCAATTTGGAATAAGAAGTCCTGCTGGTCTTGGTTGGATTTAGTCATGGATACGTGATCAGCTAAGGATGGGCTGGACAGCGTCAGAAAGTATGACTACCCTTGTCCCACAGAGTCCCTTGCTCTCCAGCAAACTTCCTTGATCTTGTTCACCTGGCAGCAGGAAGGGCTTGAAGAGAGCAGGAGGAAGCAGGCAAGCTCTTTTGATATTTAGGCTTGGAACCAGCCCAATATCACTTCGGTGATACTCTGTTGGCTGAAGCAAGCCACAAGTCATGAGGCCAGCACAGATTTAATAGATGGAAAAAAAATGCTCCACTTCTCAACAAGAGAAGTGAAGACTCACACTGAACACAGTATGGATACAGGAAGGCAGACATAATGGTGTCTATTTTTATTTTTTATTTTTTTGAGACGGAGTCTCGCTCTGTTGCCCAGGCTGGAGTGCAGTGGCCGGATCTCAGCTCACTGCAAGCTCCGCCTCCCGGGTTTACGCCATTCTCCTGCCTCAGACTCCCGAGTAGTTGGGACTACAGGCGCCCGCCACCTCGCCCGGCTAGATTTTTTTTTGTATTTTTTAGTAGAGACGGGGTTTCACCATGTTAGCCAGGATGGTCTCGATTTCCTGACCTCGTGATCCGCCCGTCTCGGCCTCCCAAAGTGCTGGGATTACAGGCTTGAGCCACGGCGCCTGGCCAATGGTGTCTATTTTTATAATCAGCCTTCTACGTGACATTTTTTCTTATTTTATTTCAAGCCTAAAATCCTATCTTGACACCGTGTTCTGAGAGTCCAGGTTACCCTGCAATGTTGTCATGGCTCAATCTAAATACAAGTCCATTCTCCAAAGCCAGCCTCCATGGTTTGCTTTCCTACCACCTGTGCTGGTAGTTTGCTACGTCGGTTTTGTTTTTCCTTTTATTTTCAGTTGACGTGTAATAATTATACGTATTTGGGGGATACGGAGTAATATTTGGATACATGTAAACAAGGAATAATGAGCAAATCAGGGTAATTAGCATGTTTATCACCTCAACCAATTACCATTTATTCATATTGTGAACATTCAAAATCCCCTTTTCTAGCTTTTTGAAAACATACAATAAATTATAGTTAACCGTATTTGCGCTATAGTACTGCAGAACACCAGAACTCATTCCTCCAACCAAGCGGTAACTTTCCATCTGTGAGCAACCTCTCCCTGTCCTCCTTTCTTCATGCCTTTCCCAGCCTCTAATACCCACAATTCTACTTCAATGAGCTCAAAATTTCTTTCTTAACTTTTGTATATAAGTGAGAACATGTAATATTTATCTTTCTGTGCCTGACTCAACTTTGTTTAACATCATGTCCTCCAGGCTCATCCATGTTGAATGAGAATAGCTATTGTCAAAAAGACAAAAAATTGCAAATGCTGGCGAGGATGCAGAGGAAAACGATTCCTTATAACAGTTGATGGGGATGTAAATTAGTACAGCCATGATGAAAAACAATACAGAGGTTTCTTTAAAAACTAAAAATGGAACTATCATACTATCCAGCAATCCCTTTACTGGGTATTTATCCAAAGAAAAGGAAATTAGTATATCAAAGGGATACCTGCACCCCCATGTTTATTGCATCCCTATTCACAACAGCTAAGATATGGAAATAGCCTGGATGCCCATCAGCAGATAAATGAGTAAAGAAAGTGTATATATACACAATGGAATACTACTCAGCCACAAAAATGAATGGGATGTCACTTTTTCATTGGATTATTTCACGTTGCAACTTCCTCTGTGTTCCTCCTACCTACCAGGTCACTAACACTCAATGAACACAATTCATTTATATTGTGCAACAGTGATTTCATTTATTCTGTGATTTTAGCCATGTCTTTTGTCTTTCTTATCATTGGATGAGTCTCTGTCATCTAACTAGTAGAGGCATACATACAATAAATGGTTGTAAAATGGTCTTGTCATGAGGAAAACAGGGAAGTGTAGGCAGAGAACTTAGAGGGAAAACACAAGCAATGACTAAATAGCTACAACAGAATAAAATGCAGCTGTATCTTTATTACTAAGGTTTTATTGCATTACTGCTTTCCATAGGAGGCAAATAAATCATGAGTTAGCTGGACTGATATCAGTACTGTCAACCACTATTTCTACAATAACATATGAGAGGAATAACAGCCTTGTAGTTTGATTCCTTTAGTAATTCCCAAGTCAAAGTTGAGATGAGATTATGCAGAGTGACCTGGAAATAAGAATCAAACTAGCCTATGTAAGTGCCAAACCAAAAATGCTGCTTAATGGAGTCCTTTTTTTCTCTCAAAGCCCCAAAGAATAAATGTTATCAAATATAGGTTCTTTCATTTGCAGATTGTATAGCAGTTGTCAATTTCAATATGGAAAGGTAGAGGACAGGGAGCTGTGAAAAGCAGCTATTTTATATTTATGGATGGTTCGGGAGTCTGAACAATTCAGGTCTAATTACATTTTCATCATGGACTCACTTTATCAGAACCTTGTGACCTGAAATATGCCTGCTTAATGGATTTATTGTGGTGAACCAGAGAGTCATTTTCAGCTGGGCCACAGAATCATTGATATAAGCTTCAGGGATACAAGTAGATTTTAAACCATTTATTATCCAATGAAGCAAATAGATTTACGGACAATTTAAAGAAGAAATCTGCTAGAGGGAGGGGTTGCAGCTTTTTTCTCTGAACAGTGATTACTGGTTGACTTGGTACCAATTCAGGGTCAAAAATGGAAAGGTCAAACTACTAAATAAAGGCCCCATCAAGAATTAAGATGGTCAAGATCATGTAGCAACGCCAAAGTCAGAAAACTTAAAGCCAACGGGGAGAAACGGGAATGCAAGAAACTAAAAGGGAAGGTTAGGAGCAAAACGCTGACATGCGTTTCCCAGACCCCTAACATAAAAGCAAGCATTTCTCAGGCCCAAACCCTTCATGGTCACTATAGGGCTCATGGAACTCTCATGGTAGGAACGTTAGCAATTTGTTCAAATACAGATCATATTGATTTGTATTAGCCACTCAACTAGTACAACCATATGGGTATACCAAAAGCAAATGAAAATCCAAAAATAGATGAAATAATTTGTAAAATTTTTTATAGTTTTCTTTTTAGACATGGATGATTATAATATGATGGACACTTTTCTTAAGAACTCTCTAAATTATTGATGGTTTTAATGTAGTTACTTTGTCTCTTTTTCATTTGATAATGAACAATTAGGAAAACACCAGGATTCAAAGAGAAATGAGTCTTCTCACATACCTAAACGAAAACAGTAGTATGCTCCATCGTATTTCCATAATATACACATATGAGAATTTCTAGTTCAGGATTTTGTCAGTCTAAAACACCCAGTTTTTAGAAATAATATTATTGAACATAATTACTCAAGCCAAACCTATTCCCAACTCAGTGAAAATAAACTATTATTACATATAAATAAGATATAATAAAACTATGAAAATAACCAAAAACTTGTTAGCAGACCGTAGGAAAATGCCTTAAAATTTAAAAAGGGAATTATCAACATAATTTAAATTTCTAGTGTTCCAATCCATGTGTGTATATGTGCTAATTGATTATTGTCATTTTTCAGAATCTTAATTTATTTTCCTGTTTGGCTACTGTGTGATGCAAATAAACTTCAAGGAAAAAATGATTTTGTGGTCTTTAATTCAATAGTAGGTACCAGTATCTGATTAAAATATACTTAAGTAGAATGGTTGAGAAGGAAAGAGTCTGAAGAGGATTTCATTTGAAATATTTATTATCACCATCTGTAAAATATGTCTTTCTTACTTCTTCCTATTTTTTCACTGTCTGAAACTGACTAATAAATCTACTGGAAATGAGACATCTTTTGTTTCCTTGTTGGTTAAGTATTGAGTTCATGGTTGAGAGGAATTATTTACTTTCAGATATATTATGTCCAGGTTAAAGGGTTTCAGACCCATAGTGAGAAAAGCATAATGTCCTTAGCCTTTTAAAAATTGTGTTCTTCGATCAGAATGATATGAGTTTGTTTGCTTATGCATAAGAATTAGAAGGGAATGCACAAAACTGGAAATAATATATGTGTTAAAATGGTGAGATTAGTGGAAAGCCTTTCTTCTCTTTTGTCAAGTCATTTTAAAAGCAGTTGGAATATTGATTTGTCAAGAAAAGTAAACTCTATTAGTAGTATTCTTTAGATTTATAAAAATGATAATTCTTTTATTTCCATTGTCTTAAAGCTATAATTAAGTAATTATATCTTAAAAGAAAATGAAAACCTTGGTATTGCCATAACAAAATTTATAGGCTATATATAATGATAAATAATATAGTTGTAGGCATATACTTTTACCACATTTAACAATAAACTAAATTTCCAAAAACTGCTATAATAACAAATTCCCAAACTCTAAATATAAAAATAGACTCCGATCCAAAAGACTTACCCTTAATTCCTATGTTACAGCCACAGGCTTAACTCTTTTACTTAGAGTCGATTAACCGCTCCAAAGTTATACTCTGTACACTGTTATACTCTGTAAACTGTTTTATCTAGTTTTCCAATCCATGACAGATTATAAGCAGAGACTGAAAGGATTTGGGGAAGGAAGGTGAGTCAGGGGATAATGAAAAATGCAAGAAAAGAAATCGCTGACACTTTGGCCAGGATAAGAGAGGACTGTATACTAAATCATTACCAAAAAAACAGCAACACCAAAAATATCTAATATTTACCAAGTGCTTCTTTCATATTCAATACCACGACCTAAGTGATTTAGCATGGGCGATTTTATTCTAATCTTTGCAACAAATTAATGGGATATATACTATAATTATTTTCATTTTATATATGAGGACTCCAAGGCTCAGAGATGTTAAATAGCTTGCCCAAGGTCACAGAGTTAGCGTGTTACAGAGCTGGAATTTGAACCCAGAGACTGTGAAGGCTCAAAAAACAAATGGCTAATCATACTAATGATGTAATTGTATAGGAAAGTATGTATATGTACTTAAAATTATTTATGTTTACGAAATGTAATGTATAAATGTGTAAGTTTCAGTTAGTAGAAAATCCATGTATGTGGGTACTTAATTCCTAATCAGTAAAGCCTTGCTGTTTCTCTCCACTCTCTCACTAATTTTTACTTCTAAGCTAAAATTCAACTCCTGTTGAGTAAAATTAAATGTTATTTTCAACAAAATGTACTTACAGTGCCCAGTATTTCTCTTTGTAGATATTTTAAATTCTTTTAAAAATTTCCAGAAATATGATTTCAGTTCTCTCAAGGGTTTTTAATAATGACTAAGTAGATGTTCTAGTATTAGCTTGTAAAATGTTGAGTCAAAGACTAAAGGTAATTTAGTCTTGAGAACTTTTGAAAGCGTTACATAGTTAAGTCACCTCAGGGTCATAACTATCTGCTAGTTCTATCTTGTTATAGGTTTAAAAAAAATACAGTAGTGTTTTCTCTCCTCAGTCATATAAAGAAACTGGCAATAATAAAAAGTATGGTCGTGTTTGTGTAGTTGAGGGTTTTTCAAGCACTAAAGCTTTTCAACACATACCCACCTGACAGGTAAAGCTCTTTGCACACTGGTAGGTTTGTCAAAAGTTATTGCCAAAGGAACCCTTGAGTATAAGGAGTGGACTCATCTCATTGGAGTTGATTTGCTTCAAGCTTTATTGTGTAGAATGGGTAATCTTTCCAACGTGCCATTTGCCCAGAGTTTTCTGCAATATATTCTGATAATTTTGCTACTCCAAAGAGTAAACCAATTGGTTTGGACCTGGTCTGAGTATCTTTAAAAAAACAGTGTGGGTAAAAAGACTTTCCTTAGTAGAGAAGAACATAACTCACACCCTTATAGAGAAGAGCATAACCCACATTTGACAAAACATTACAATTGCCAAACTAAGCATTGTTGGGAAAACAGAGCATGTTTCACAGCTGGAATCAGCATAGTTGGATATGGAAGACTGACATGTAGGTTTGTATTATTTCAATTGGGTTCAACATCTAATTGAAACAGGCATCCAAAGCCAATGAAAAATAATAAAACTTGTTCTTTAAACAAATTTCAAGGTACATGATCTGACATTTGAGGTGGAAGGGAGAAGGACATAAATAATAAAATTTATTGATAGTATTTGAATGGATTTTAGCTCATAAACAGGTTTCACCTGTTTATTAGAAATAGAAAGATACAAGACCTTTAAAAGTTTAAATTTGCTACCATCACTGACATTCATTTTGAGATCAAGGTGGATTATCATTACTTGTATATAGTACACAGAACTGGGCATCAGAACAACACACGCTTCCCCTTTGGAGCCTCAGGAATCTCCTCTGTAAATTGAGGAAACTGAACTAGTTTGGTGGATTAAATGCTTTTCTTAGCATTAGAAATCTTTATTTACATGTAACCTTACGTTGAAACACACATGCACTCATACATTCATATGGTTTGACTGTGTCCCCACCCAAATCTCACCTTGAGTTGTAATGATCCCCATGTGTCAAAGGTGAGGCCAGGTGGAGATAAAGAATGAATCGTGGGGGTGGTTACCCCCACACTGTTCTCTTGGTAGTGAACAAGTCTCACGAGATCTGATGGCTTTATAAATTGGAGTTTCCCTACACAAGCCCTCTTGCCTGCCACCATGTAAAATGTGATGTTATTCTTCCTTTGCCTTCCATGATGCTTGTGAGGCTTCCCAAGCCATGTAGATTGAGTTAATTTAAACCACCTTTTCTTTATAAATTATCCAGTCTCCGATATGTCTTTATTAGCAGCGTAAGAACAGACTAATACATGCATACAGACACACATACACACACACACGCACACACAATTGGTTAAATTGGATCTGTGACTGAAGCAGAGTGGATTAATGGAGCTCATCCCACTCTATCTTCCCCTAAACATCAAGGAAGCCTCCTAAGAAATACATGGCACAGAGGAAAACCACTAGACTGGATAACCTCAAAGGTTTATTTTTGTTACTGCCTGTAATATGGATCTGCTGTGAAATGAGAACCCCACATCTGCATAGAAAAAACTGTTGGCCACAAGTAACTTGTATAAAAAAACAGGCAGTCATTTTTATTTAAGTTGCCACCTTTGAAGCACCATAACTTTGGGGATTGAATTATCCTTCTGAATCATAGTTTCGGCTAACAACTTTTAAGTCTTTTTGTTTGTTTTTCAAATTTAAGGGACTGTCACCTGTTACCACAGCATAACTTAAATTCTCTCAGGAAGGCACAAAACCCCTGAAACTAATTTATGCTTGCAGCTGTACTTGCTTACAGAAACAACAGTCAGATGCCAATAACCAGGAACCACCCACAGGACAAGCTAAGCCCAGAAATGCTGCCTTCACCTGAACTTCTGCCTCAGTACAAGACCTGATCTGATTTCTTGCCTCATTCTCATACCAGCATTTCCATCCAATGAAGACAAATGTACCTTGCTGCCAAACCTGGTCTCCTTATATTAGTGTGAAAGGTACCAGGCAGGGGGAAAAAAACCATCAGGGTCAAGTGAGGTCCTTTGAGGGTCAGTTGACTACATGATTTTTTGTTTGTTTGTTTGTTTTGAGACAGAATCTCATTCTGTCGCCCAGGCTGGAGGGCAGAGGCACTATCTTGGCTCACTGCAAGCTCCGCCTCCCCGGTTCATGCCATTCTCCTGTCTCCTGCCTCAGCCTCCCGAGTAGCTAGGACTACAGGCACCCACCACCACATCTGGTTTATTTTTTGTATTTTTAGTAGAGATAGGGCTTTACTGTGTTAGCCAGGATCTTGATCTCCTGACCTTGTGAACCGCCTGCCTTGGCCTCCCAAAGTGCTAGGATTAAGGGCATGAGCCACCGGGCCAGGCAAGATTTTCTGTTGTTTTTAATTCACATCAAGATATTCTATTAAATTTAGTAATGTCTTCCAAGAGTTTTCTCAATGCTCTTCTGCTCAGCTTCTCCAGAACTTTCATACAAAATGAAAATAGTTTTGCTGATTATAGGTAGTAATAAGCTATAGGGAAGAGTACAGATCTCTGGCCTGAAAAGGGATTTTTTTTCTCAAAAAAAAAAAAAACAAAAAACAAAAATCAGAAGTTGTGCCATGGTATTAGCAAACTGGATGGACATCAATTGTCATTAGATATTTATTAAAAATGCCTGGGGCTCTTTTAAAACCTACCAAGCACTCAAGCTCTGCTCACCCCAGACAAATTAAATCTGAGTCTCTGAAGGTGTTCCAGGAAATAGGTGTTCTGTTTTATTTTCTTTGCTTGTTTTTCACATAAGTTCTAATTTTAGAATTATGTACCTTTACAAAAAGTTTCAAAGTTGGGAGAATTCTTATATACCCCATACCCAATTTCCCCTATTATTACCATCTACTAGTTTTTTGTTTTTTTACAGTTAATGATTCAAAAGTCATATATTATTATTAACTAAAGCCCATACTTGATTCAGATGTTTTTAGTTTTTTTTTTAATGTCCGTTTTCTGTCCTAGGATCTCATCCCACATACCATATTACCTTTAATTATTATGTTTCCTTAAGTTCCTCTTGGCCATAACAGTTTTTCATACTTCTTTGTTTTTGATGACCTTGACAGTTTTGAGGAGTGTTGCTCACATACTATGTAAAATATCCCTTAATTGGGACTTGCCTGATGTCTTTTCTCATGATGAGATTGAGGTTACAGGTTTTTAGGAGGAAGGCTGCAGAGAAAAAGTGCCATTCTTATCACATCACATCAGGAATAAATGACATTTACATGATATTATTGTTGATGTTGACCTTGATCACCTACTTAGCTGAGGCGGTGTTTGTCAGATTTCTTCACTGTAAGGTGCCCTTTCTTCTTTTGTATACTGCACTTTCTAGAAGAAAGTTATTATATGCAACTCACAATTAAGGGAAGAGGAGTGATATTCCAACTCCTCGAGGGGGAAATACGTAAATTATTTGGAATTATTCTAATTGGGAGACTTGTCTATTCTTCCCACTTATTTATATATGTATTCAATCATTGGTTTATATCCACATGGGCTCAAAAATATTGACTTTATACCTTGGACTATACTCTAGTATTAAGCTATTTATTTTGCTGCTCAAATTGTTTCAGCTTTGACCATTGAGAACTATTTTTGTTGGCTTCTGTGTCCCCTTTATATGCTTCCATCATTTTGTTTTTTAAACACCAGCCAGGCACATCTTGTGTATTCCCTGCCCCACCCTTAGAAGCAGCCGTTTCTCCAAGAAGCCCAGGTTCCTTTTAATGGAGAATGGAACAGGAAACCACTGTCTGGGCACTTAGTGTGCTCACTGCTTCTGGGGTGTTAGTGGTGCTTCTAAGACTTGTCAGTAGACAGAACTAGAAAATATACATTGTATGTTTATTGCAGCACTATTTACGATAGAAAAGATTTGGAACCAACCCAAATGCCCATCAATGATAGACTAGATTAAAAAAAAAAAGTGGCATATACACACCATGGAATACTATGCAGCCATAAAAAAGAATGAGTGCATGTCCTTTGCAGGGACATGGATGAAAGCTAGAAGCTGTCATTCTCAGCAAACTAACACAGGAACAGACAGACAAACACTGCATATTCTCACTCATAAGTGGGAGTTAAACAATGAGAACACATGGACACAGGGAGGGGCACACCACACACTGGGGCCTATCAAGGGGTGGGGGACAAGGGAAAGGAGAGCATTAGAACAAATACCTAAGGCATGCAGGGCTAAAAACCTAGATGATGGGTTAATGGGTGCAGCAAACCACTATGACACACGTATACTTATGTAACAAACCTGCACATTCTGCACATGTATCCCAGAACTTAAAGTAAAATAAAAAAAATTAAAAATAAAAAATAGTTTTAAAAAAGAAAATATACGTTGGCACTATTAACCTGTGAATACATACATGTCTACATTAAAATTAACCTGAATTCATACTGATGTTTCCTACTTGAATCCATTACTATGTGGACCATTGTACGTTTTTCCCCTTGCCCATCTATGACCTCCCACTCCAACAGTGAGAAATCTGGCACCGTTCAGCATCTATTTAAACACTTGTTCAACCCTATATACAAGTACAGTGGTTCCAGAAGTGTTAGACTGTGCTTTTGTAGGAAGTAACTTTACCAATTAGAGTGCAGTGCTTATGCACACTTCCTGTTGCCTTCAGTCTCAGTGTACTCAATTTCAAAAAAACTTAGATCAGCACTTTGTTTCTCTGCCTCCTTCAGTAGGGTTATGCATACTTTTGTAATACAGTTAGATTCCCTAGTCACAGTCTACATTCCATCTTGCAACCCTCTGACCTCCTTAATTGATTTTTCAAATTTACATACATTAAAGTTCAGCATTTGAGCTGTAAATTATGCGGGTTTTGACGAGTGCTTAGTATCACGTATACACCACTAAAATGTAGCAGTGGTGCTTTCTGGAAGCTTACTATGATATTCTAGTGTTCATCTAGCATTAGGAACCACTAGACTTTTCTGCCAAGTTCAGGTTCAAATGTGTCCAACTTTAGTTTTTATGTGAGCAGGATCGAGAAGACTGGTGTGTTTCTTACTGAGTAAACTGGCTAAGTTAGTTAACCTTTTTGCCCAGGTAATGTATCCTCACATGGAGCCTCACAATACCTGCCTCAAGAGTTGTTACAGGAATTAAATTGATTGATAAAGATAAAGCACAGTTTAAGTGTTGAGAAACAGTAGGTATTTAGTTAATGTTAGCCATTATTTTATTTGATGTCCTCATAGTTTCTTAACATGACTCGCAAAGAAAAAATTCAAAAAGCAAGGGCAAGAAAGCAGACAGAAACAGGGAGAGAGAGAGAGAGAGAGAGAGAGAGAGAGATCTTTTCCTTTTGCTTTCTAACTTTCATGCATTCTAGATTAGACATTTACTAGGTTGCTTCCCCATAGACTCATTTGCGGTTATATAACAGTCCTAATGTCCAGTCTGCCCTCAGAATAATTAAGTTAGAATTTCTAATGGTGGTGGTGGGGTAGAGAAAATAGCTTCAGTAGTTTTTAAAAGATCCCCAGGTGATTTCAATGATGTCATAGTTTGGGCTGCTTAAACAAATATATCACAAACTGGGTGGCTTAAACATTTATTTCTCACCATTATGGAGGCTGGGAAGTCTCAGATCAAGTTGCTGGCAGAGCTGGTAGCTGGTGAGGGGAGATTCTTGGTTTGTTTTCTTGTTCTATCTTCACCTGGCTGAGAGGAGAGAAAGAGGAAGTGAGCTCTCTCTCTCTTTATGAGGGCACTAATCCCATTCATGAGGGCTTTACTCATGACCCAATCTCCTCCCTAAGGACCCACATTCAAATACCATCATAGTGGGGATTAGACATCAACATATGAATTTGAGGAGGACATAAACTCCATTCTATAGCAAATGTGAAGTCAAGTTTGAGAACCACTGAACAGAGCAGACAAGTTGTACCTTTACTACAATTTCTCCAGATTCTCTGACTCATGGCTTTGAAAAAGACTCCAGAATATGACCAGAAAGAGCAGCTTGGCTGAATGTGCACATGAAGCTTAGAAAAAGAGTATCATAGCGGTGATGAGTAATTTTCGTTGTGTTTCCAAATCCAATTCTCAGCACTGTATTTCATTTGATTAGTTCAATACAGTCAAGGTGAGGGCAACTTAAGTGTGTTTATCTCCCTCGGGTCTTCCTGATCAAATTTCTGGCTCGCTCTCTCTTTCTTCATTGTTTCCTATTCCAGATAGTGGCTTTCCCCATTCTTGATGGCATGTGTTTATGCCTTAATGATTGGAGGTATAGCATTTCATTTGCACCTGGTCGTTTCACCTTGTTTCATGGTGAGCAGGTATATAAAAACCTACCCCTGAAGACTGAGAGGCAGCTGAGAGACCAAAGAAAGAAGCTGACAAATCCAGTTTCTCAGAAAGAAAATATTCAAGAGGGGCTTACAAACCAAAGGAATGTCTTGGGTGGACTGGAGATTGTAGATCTCAGCTCCAGTCCTCCAGAAAATTTTCATTTCTGTAGAAGTTTTTAGGGTAAAACCTATAAAACCGGTCACATCTCAGGCTTTCTTGTTACTGAGGAAGTTAGATAAGCAGCATCTTTCTGAGGGGTGACTTATGCTGTAGGCATTGTTTTAAGACCCTGCTGAAGGACAGCTTGATATGCAGAAGTCAAATGTCTGTCGTCATCATGGTTTCTTTTCAAGACAGCGTCACTCTTGCCATGCCACAGGCTGCTTTCCTGCACACCTGTCTGGGGATGATATGAATATATTTATTTTACCTCTGCTTTTCTTTCCTTCCATTTCTTCCTCTCTTCTCCTCAGCATTTCCCAAACTATGTTCAAATAATTTAGTTTAACGTGAGATGTTAAAAGACATACTGAAAAAGAGGGCTACCATAATCAAATACCCTTTAGAAAATACCACATCTTCTGTCATCTGCAGCACATATTAGCATGTTAAAGACAAGATGATGTTTGTCAATGACGTAAGTTGATTTACATTAAATTGTCCATACACATTTTTTGAGGAATATTTTTGGAGGTGGTGAGAGAAAGATGAATATTTCGTATAAAAAGTTTTAGTCCATGCTGCTACAGAGTAAGAAATACTTATTTACTTATATAAAATACATAAGTTTACTCCTTTCTTCTACCTGATGTAGTTTGATGTCATTTAAAATATGAAGCTCCTTACACTCAAAATCCTATTCCAAACTGCTTCATAGACTTAGAATCACATTAAAATTTGACAATCATAGTTTTAAACATTCACGTATTCATATTCAAGCCTGGCATGGTGGCTCATGCCTGTAATCCTGGCAATTTGGGAGACCAAGGTGGGCAGATCACTTGACCCCAGGAGTTTGAGACCAGCCTGGGTAACCTAGTGAGACCTCATCTCTACTAAAACTCAAAAAACTTAGCTGTGTATGATGGCTTGGGCCTGTAGTCCCAGCTACTTGGGGGACTCATGCAGGAGAATCACTTGAGCCCGGGAGGTCAAGGGTGCAGTGAGCCATAATCGTGCCATTGCACTCTGGGCTGGGCAATAGAGTGAGACCCTGTCTCACAAAAAAAAAAAAAAAATATATATATATATATATATATATATATATGTATATATACATACATATATATATCATATTCAAAATTCAGTGACTACCTACCACTTTTCAGGCACTTGTATGTATTGATTCATCTTATTGATTCTTTACATCAACCATGTAAAATATTATTCTCTTATAAGGAGAGGACAAAAAAGACAAAGAAATGGAATTGTCTAAAGCAGGATTCTTCACCTTGATGCTGTTGATATTTTGGAGCAGATAAGTCTTTGTTGTTGAGGAGCCATCATGTGCACTGTAGGATGTTTAGCTGCATTCCTGGCCTCTACCATCACATGACAGTAGTGACCCTCTTTCCCCCCACAAGCTGTGACAATGAAAAGACCTCTACACATTGTTAAATGCTCTCTGTGGAGCAAAAGTACCCCATCAGTTGAGAACCATTGGTCTAAACCCATGCAACAAATAAAATGCCAAATTCAGTGCTTTTAGTTTCCTTTCTAGACATTTACCTACTTCTCAAAGGCAATGCCCTTGTGGTTCAAGACCCATCACACATAATCACTTGCCATGCCCCTTCTAAAATGCCATTATCTTTATGACATGATGCAGTATCTCCTACTGGTTAGCCCAGCCAGTGCAAATGACCTGAGACTGAGTTCCATTCTCATGTAAAAACTTGATGTGGGCTAGAGGAACAAATGAGAGCCACAGGCTCTTGTCTTGAAAATGTGTGGTAGGGTGTAAACTGGAATGTCCAAATGAATCCTTGTGGCTGCTAAAACAGATGGTAGGTCTGTAATTTTGTCTCTGGATATAGAGCAGGACACTATTATTGGAGCTCCACAGTATGGTAACCTCCTAGAGTATGTGCCATTTTGCAATCTGGCATCCAGTTTCTTTATCATTATTAAATCCTTTGCACACAATGATGATTATTAGATTTTTCTTTGTCTCTTTGGCATTTGGTTTTCTCTTCTAAATGTTAGCCAGATTTCGGTTTCAGAAATTCTTTTTTTTCCCTATCAGTTATGGGATTTTCCTAGACCTATAATCTCATTTCAGGTCAATCTCCCTAATTTCTTCATCACCTACATTGTCTTCATTTACCTTTTTAAAGTCTTCTATCTCGTTAGCCCCTTGGGAACTTAATACTTGTCTCTAGTGTTTCTTCCCATTCTCCTTTACACACAGGGGATCGGTAGATAATTTTTTGTTTTCTAGACACAGGTGCTTCTTCTGTCAATAAATTACCTCCTTCCTGCTTTTGAGGAATCTGAATGTCCAACTACTATCTCCCCTCATCAGATAAAACCCATCTTTAACATTTGTATCTATAGGTAGAGAGAGTGAAAGAGAGAGAGAGAGAGAGAGACAGATAATTTTTTCTTAAAATAAAAAATAAATTCTCAGTTGATATTTCCTTCCAGGTAGTTTTCCTAGATAATGGTAGAACAGTCCTGTTCAATCTCTTCTGACACTGAATTTCAGAAGACACCAAAGGCAGGGCCAAAATCTCTGAGTTGACTATGATGTGTTTTGCCCCAAGGCTGAGTTGTGCCAAGTCTAGGAAATGAAAAGTAAAGACGTGCCTTTCAGTTCTGCTGCTCTCAGTACCTTTCCAGAAGGGCCAGAAGTGTTCTGCAGCCCTGGAGCCAAATTGCCTAAGGATGAAAGATTCCCACTTGGCATAACAGGGAGGCTTGCTCTTTTTCAACC